>NW_017308398.1:97283-109516 GCF_000935625.1 Nanorana parkeri | reverse complement strand
TCCGGCCACCTAAATTAGGACCCGGAGACTGCCAGATGACCCCGCTCGGAGCGCCGCACACCGGAGCAGCAGTGACGCGACGCTCGGCGAGGTAAGTAAGAAGACGCGCTGGCGCTGACTCGAGTATAAGCCGAGGGGGGCACTTTTCACCCAAAAAAATGTGCTGAAAATCTCGGCTTATACTCGAGTATATACGGTACATTGTTCCATCGCAGTCAGGCTTAGCTGAATATCTGCCGATCCTTGTACTGTACTTGATCTGTGCAGATCTACAAAACAGAATTGATATATTTTTTTATTTCCCATTATGTTTAACTTTGCATTTAGAAAGTTTGTTTCATCAAGGGCTCTTGTAAATGTCCACAAGAGGACTGCACAGCTCTCATTCTGACGTATTTCTGTGACCGGGAGTGACAAGTGCACCATACAGCGTACAGACGGCCAGTACGGATGATTGGCAGGCTGGCTGAAGATGCAGCTGCAAATCCTGCTGATGTGTAAGGCCGCTGATGTTGGAGTCCGGAATTCAGAGAGTCCGAGTTCCAGGAAGTGTTTCTGTCCATGTAAACAGAGGGGAGTTTGTTAAAACCCAACTCCGGGGTACATTTAACCCCCGTCCACCCCTCCCACACTCCACTGGATACGAAAATAATCCACATCTAAAAGTCCATTTTAGATAGGGATCAAATCAGTCACATGACCCACGCAGTTACATGATGCACGCAGCCCAGAATCTCCTCTTCTTCTGGTTACTTCCCACTTGGGTCTTTGAATGTCAGCGTCTGCATGATGGGCCACATCTTATTGGATATCCATTGGTCAGGGTCTTCTCAGGATCCGAAAAAAGACAGAGAGGAGGGGAGTGAAGGGGACCGGCGGTCCCAGATGCCATTGCACTTCTGCTCTGTGCGAATACAGGCAAAAACAAATGTTCTTAGAGTACATGTGATGTAATACTCCTTTCTGGCCACTAGATGGAGATGAGGAGCATAGGAAATAAATACTTGTTTCCTATGCTCCACAGCTCCATCTAGTGGCCATATTCCAGTATTACATTACATTCATCCTGAAAAGAACAGTACATACTGTATTTCCTATGTGCCCCAGCTCCATCTAGTGGCCATATTACAGTATTACATTACATTCGTCCTGAAAAGAACAGTACATATTGTATTTTCTATGTGCCCCAGCTCCATCTAGTGGCCATATTAGTGTATTACATTACATTCGACCTGAAAAGAACAGTACATACTGTATTTTCCTATGTGCCCCAGCTCCACCTAGTGGCCATATTACAGTATTACATTACATTCGACCTGAAAAGAACAGTACATACTGTATTTTCCTATGTGCCCCAGCTCCATCTATTGGCCATATTACAGTATTACATTACAGTCGTCCTGAAAAGAACAGTACATATTGTATTTTCTATGCGCCCCAGCTCCACCTAGTGGCCATATCACAGTATTACATTACATTTGACCTAAAAAGAACAGTACATATTGTATTTCCTATGTGCCCCAGCTCCATCTAGTGGCCATATCACAGTATTACATTACATTTGACCTAAAAAGAACAGTACATATTGTATTTCCTATGTGCCCCAGCTCCATCTAGTGGCCATATCACAGTATTACATTACATTTGACCTAAAAAGAACAGTACATATTGTATTTCCTATGTGCCCCAGCTCCATCCTAGTGGCCATATTACAGTATTACATATGTCCTGAAAAGAAAATATACTAAGAACATTCATTGTTGCCTCTATCCGTACAGAACAAACATTCACAGAGATCCCCAGGGCAAATGACTCTGTCTCTACCTATCTACAGTATATATTTTATATACATAATTTACTACAAACAATGCATTTACTTTCATGTACAGAACTACAAGCACATATCAATTAATTCTTCTATCATGCTGCATTGACAAGAGATTGCGCCGGGTCCATTGAAGTAATTGACATATCTTTCCCTATTGCTTTTGGCATCTACCGTGCAGTGTCTTGGTTGCGCTGCCTGCATATCGGTTAATCCAATGGGTATGGCTCTCCAATCGCCAGAGATAAATATTCCACTTGTTAAGTCTTCCTGATCACCCATACCATCTCACCAATAATTAATAGTATTGTTACCCCACAGAAAATTGCAGCAGGCCAAGACAATATTACGGATTTTCCGGGGATCATAATGTATTAGTTTGTGAAATATACAAAATCTTTGCGTCATTATGTCCAGAGCATTTTCCATCACTGTTCTTTCTCTGCTTAATCTGTAGTTAAATGTTTTTCTTTGGTCGCGGAGAGCTTTCATAGAGTATGGGCTTCATTAAACGGTCACCAAGTGGAAATGCTTCATCGCTTCCCGGTCGGAACACTATCTGCATGGAGGTGGCATGTCCTCCCTGTGCTCGCGTAGGTTTCCTCCGGGTATTCCGGTTTCCTTCCACACGCCAAAAACATGCTGGTGAGTTAACTGGCTCCTGTCAGAATCAGCCCTATATGTATGTGTGTGCAATAGTGACTGTAGACTGTAAGCTCCTTGAAGGCAGGCGGGTCATGTGAATGTGAAGTATGTAGGGTATCTGGTTCACACCAGATGCAGTGCGTTACGGGCCGATTCTGGCCGGAACGCACTGCATTGCATTGCGGCCGCCTCAATTTTTTGCCAGGCTGCATTTTTACCGCACCGGACCGCAGGCACAATGTGCCCTGTGATCCCGTGCGGGCGATGGCATTGCGGCCGGAGGGCGTGGCTACGGTGCCATTCCCTTCAATGGCCCGCCACGCCCCCTCCTGCCCGGTAAAAATTGAGTCGGTCGCAATGCGATGCAGTGCGTTCTGGCCAGAGTCGGGCCGGAACGCACTGCATCTGGTGTGAACGGGCCCGCAAAGCGCTGTGTACATTGTTACAACACAAGTACCTGTAATAATAATAATAATAACTGATGATTACAAAACCTAAAGCTTGCACCGTTTGGTCATTAGAGGATTGTTGAAGCTTGCCTGCTTTCACTATTAAAGAAACACCGCCATTAGACACTCTACCGCCTGCGCCATTGTCCACCACTAGAAATTCAGATTTTGCATTTACTACACTGAGGAAACCTTGGCAGTCAAAGAATTAGGAGCCTGAATTATTCTTCTATGTTTTCCTTCCAGTGCCCCCTACCCCACTTGTTTGGAAAGTTCTATCGGTGTTCAAATAATCTGGATGTTTCAGGGGTGCGGAATTCCTATTGCTCGACGCCCGGGACATACAGTTCCAAACATGGGGTGGGTGTTTTTTTTTACATCAAGAGCCCATCCACACCAGGGCGGTTGCGGATCAGCGCGGTTACTGCGCTGATCTCGCAAGGGAGGTTTTGGGAGTTTTTAATTTGCGTTTCAGCGATGAAACGCAATAAAACAACGCCCAAAACCGCGCTGATCAGCACGGTTCCATTGAAACCTGTATGGAAACCGCACTGATCAGCACGGCAAAAATAGTGAAGGGAGCAGTTCGGGCAGGGGGTGTTTTGGATCACGCTGACCCGCGCGTTCGCATGAACGTTCCCCATAGCAATGTATGGGATCGTTCATGTCGGCATATCCGTGCGGCCGAACCGCCCCGGTGTGAACGGGTCTTAGCCCTGCTTCGGGCAAGCAGGGCTAAATGTAGAGTGGGGGAAGCCGGCGCTCTTTATCCGGCTTTACAACCTCCCAGGTCACTTGTATAGCAGTCTGTTTGCCCAATCCCCCCTCGCTGCCTCCACCCCCATGGTCCATCCCCCCCTCTCGCCGTGGTTTTCGGGATCCCCCACTCTTCTGGGGGACCCAGGACCACGGCAATGATTTCAGGATGGAGAGCGGGAAGCAGACCCGGAGAACGTCCTTTCTCTGATCTGCTTTGTGATCAGTGACACCGGATCTGTACTCGCAGCCTTCCTGAGTCAGCCGTCACATGTGGACCCGTACAGAAGATTGAACGCAATACTGAGCTCCATCTTCTGTGTTGGAGGTGACGGGTTGTTGTTAGCCCCTGTGTGATAGCAATAACGTTAAATGGAGAAAAAAAATTGATAAAAAATAAAATAAAAATCAATTAAATAGAAAAAGTGATACAAAGAAAAAAAGTAAATAAAAAGAGTGATAAAAAAGTAAAAACATAAATAAAATACATTTTTAAAAAATCATTAAAAATCAGGTGACCGCACTGACCAATGAGAAGCGCTTCTTGGCATGGTTAAATGCGGCTTTGATTAAAATTATTTTTGCATCAGGACAAGTAGATTGGGCCCCCGCTTTAGTCCTTGGACAACATTCCCATACCCCTGTATTTGGAACCATTTATCCGTTGATTGTGGAGACTACAGAAAAAAAAAACAACATAACATAGTTCTTTGTAATAAACAATGAATATGGGGCAGGGTGGTGCGAGATATCAGGAACAGTAATGAGAATGAGATATAGAGGCAGAATGCAGAGAAGGAGAATGAAATGTAACACAAGAGAGAGATACAGGAAATTGTGTGTATCCGGGACTGACTGACAGGACTATCATTTACTATTGACAGGGCTCTCCAGATAGAAGATATATTATACAGGAGTGACATCACCGCTCTCCAGATATAAGATATATTATACAGGAGTGACATCACCGCCCTCCAGATAGAAGATATATTATACAGGAGTGACATCACCGCCCTCCAGATAGAAGATATATTATACAGGAGTGACATCACCGCCCTCCAGATAGAAGATATATTATACAGGAGTGTGATTGCCGTTCTCCAGATCGGTTCCATGTCAGAGGTGTTGTCACGGCACTCTCCCCCCTCATGTCAGATGACAACAACAAGTAATTGTCTCTGAATCTCAGTAAACAGTGTTTTACCCTAAATGCGCTGACACCCTGCGGAAGGTTCATACAGCGGTATTTTAAAGGTCAAAGCCAACATGGAACAAGCTTATCAGATCAATGTGGGCGATTGCAGCTTGTGCAACCGATGTTTGCATCTCCTCGACCTTTGACCCGTGGCTGATGATATTGCTGGATCCAATCCTTGATTCTCTTCCAATGCAAACAGCGCCAGCGGTGCAAACTGGGGCCGCTGTCCCCCTGGATTCTCGTCTTTAAAAGGCTCCTCCACCCAAAATCTGCCCAATGATTTCAGCCGCACACACGGGGCACTTAAAGGAAACAAGCGCTGTCATGGTCGTCCAATGGCTTCTATGCTTTTTGGGGGGCTACTGATATCACTTAGTAAGTTCGGATGCCAGAAAGAGCCAGGCAATTGGCATTTTCAGGAACAGGTCAGCTTCCATATTTCTCGTGACAAGTATCCTATTGCTGCCTGCACACCAGCCCCGGCCACTTTAAGGGGCTCCCACATTTTCATTTTCGGAGGTGGGACACACACTCCAAGGTGGACAGGGAAACCCGTTAGCAGGCTTGCTGACTGTAATGCCTGAATCTACCAATGTGTATAGGAACTACTGTAACCAAAATATGAAACCGCAAGTACAAAAAATAATCTGACTTCTGCAGTAACTTACCTGTATCCCTGTGCATGCTGCATCCTCTGTTCCTGCCTCCAGCCTCTGTGTCACCAGTGAACCGCATGTCATCTAGTGACCCCAAGTGCACCCCATGACTCCAAGTGTGCCCCTGTGCACCCAATTACTGCAATCGTACGCCCGTGTACTCTGTGACCTAATGACCCGCCAAGTGTGCCCCTGTGCACCCCATGACTTTAAGTGTGCCCCTGTGCACTCTTTGTCATTTAGTGACTCCAAGTGTACCCCTGTGCTCTCTGTGTCATCTAGGGACTCCGAGTGCGCCTCCTGTGTCAACAAGTGCGCCACAGTGTGCTTATGTCATCCAATGACTCCAATTACACCTCCGTGACTCCATGTGTGCCCCTATGCTCTTTGTGTCATCTAGTGACTCCGAGTGTGGCCCATATCAGCTAGGGACTCTAAATGTGTACCCCATAACTCAAGCGCACCTCTGTGCACCCTGTACAATCTAGTGACTCCAAGTGCACCCTGTGCATCCCATGACTCCAAGGGCACTTCTTTGTGCTCTTTGCCATCTAGTAACTCCAATTATGCCCTGTGATCCCTGTGCCTCAGTGTGCCCATGTCATTCATTGACTCCATGTGCACTCCCGTGACTCCAAGTGTGGCCCGGCTCTATCTCTGTCATCTAGTGACTTCAAGTGTGTCCCTGTGTGCTTTGTGTCATCTAGTGACTCCAATTGTGCCTTGTGTCTGCAAGAACACCTCCGTGTGCCCGTGTCAGCCATTGACTCCAAGTGCCATGACTCCAAGTGCACCCCTGTGTGCACTGTGTCATCTAGTGACTCCAATTTTTCCTTGTGCCCCCTGTGTCTCCTAGAACACCTCATGGTGACCATGTCATCCATTGACTCCAAGTACATCCGTGTGCTGGATGTGCTTAGCAACCTGGAGTTCCTCTTAAAACATATTTTGACTAAAAGACAATGTCCGACTATTCGCTCCCCTCCAAAAAAAAATCTGCCATGAATGATTGACTCGGGTCTGTTTGGCGACGGATCAAGGAAAGGTGAGGATGGTGGAAAACACACAGAGCTTGTTGGGGTCAGCATCCTCGTCAATAACAATCATTGCGCAATCAGCGTGCGGATTCGACACTTCCTTATTTTCCTGCAGATAAAGTGTATTACCTTTTCACACAATGTCCCGGGAAGTTTTAGGAGTCAGAGGGGCCGTCAGGTGACCCGCGTATCTGTTTGTGATGTCGCAGGTGATAGCGGCTAATTGATGTTTTTCTGTCACGTACCCCCTGGAAGTATCAGGCAAGCCTGAGCCAGGTTGTTGTCGATATTTCAACACAGTTCTGTCCATCAGAGTGTTATAAATGGCACCAAGTTACATAGCAAGACATCTACCCTTTCTTCACTGTCCAAGCAGCATTGTTTGGGCCAAGAAAAAGTAGGGGACTTATGCTGCATATAGAGCAGGCATAGGTGTCCGTGCCCAAAAACACGAAATGCTGCAGAAAAAGCTTCTAAATCAGAGGTCTGTCCTTCCCTTCAGTCTTGTACAGTTGTACCGGCTCCTCTCCTGGACTGAAATGGCTTCCTCTGATGTCACTGCACACTGGGAGCTCCTCACCATGCACATCAGAAGGTGACGCATGTCTCTGAGGGACCAAATGGGATTTGTGAGAGGCAAGAGGCCAGCACCTGACTTTCCATGCACTTTGGTTTATAGATTCACTTTAAGTTATCACTTAAGTTATGATATATGCTATATTACCAAAAGTATTGGGACGCCTTTACACGCACATGAACTTTTAATGGCATCCCAGTCTTAGTCCGTAGGGTTCAATATTCAGTTGGCCGCCCTTTGCCACTATAACAGCTTCAACTCTTCTGGGAAGTTGTCCACAAGGTTTAGGAGTGTGTCTATGGGAATGTTGGACCATTTGTGGGGTCAGGTATTGATAGGGTTGCCACCTTTTCTTTCAGCAAAACCCGAACACTCTAGTGACGCACAGAAATTTTTTGGGGAGAATGAGTCGCGGCTTATTCATATGTAAATATCACAATCGAGACTATTTTTAGTGGGGGGCCAGTAGCCCCTATCTTAGTTTGGGTTGCCCCTGTTTGCCTGACATCATGTGTCTGGGTTTCAGCTGCCATGAAACCCGGACACAGCATTCAAAACCCGAACTGTTCGGGTGGATCCTGGACAGGTGGCAACCCTAGGTATTGATGTTGGACGGAAAGGCCGGGCTTACAGTCTCCGCTCTAATTCATCCCAAAGGTGTTCTATCGGGTCGAGGTCAGGACTCTGCGCAGGCCAGTAAAGTTGCTCCACCCCAAACTCCCATGCTATTGACTCTGCAGACGGTTGGCGACTTCTGCGCACTGTGCGCTTCAGCATGCGCTGACCCCGCTATGTCTTTTTTCGTGGCCTACCACTTCCTGTCTGAGTTGCTGTTGTTCCCAGTTGCTTCCACTTTGTTATAATACCACTAACAGGTGACCACAGAATATTTAGTAGTAAGGAATTTCATGGAACACCTGAATCCAATGATTTGGAGGGGTGTCCTAATACTTTTGGTAATATAGTGTACTTTAAGTTCACGCAAGCACAGGCAGATGGGAGGTCACGAAGGAAGAAGATGATTAACATGGAGGCTCTGCGGAGAAAGTCGAGTCTGAGATAAAATAGGAAGCAAAGAGCATGTTGATAGAATAACCATGACTAGTGTCAAAGTTGCATTCAGATTTGAAATCTCTGACAGGCTTATCTGCATGGTGGAGAGGAGCTGTTTTCTGGGCAAGGTTCAGCGTATAGTCCTCATACAGCAGCCAATTTGTAGTTGTTCTTTTTTAGAGGTGGACCATCTGTCTCTTTATGGAGACTGCCTGTGTGTTGGCCTAGCTATGGCGCTTTGGCATATTATCCAGAGAAAGCAGCAATTTTTAGGGTCTGCCAACACTGTATGGCCAAATGTTTGTGTACCAACTTCAAATGATGAAGTTCAGGTGTTCCAAGTGAAGTGTTCTGTTAACACTACATCATACAAAGTAGGGATGCACCAAAACCCATACTAGTATCAGTGCCTATACTAGTATCGGTGCCGATACTGAGTATATGGGCGAGTACTCGTCCAACTGCTCCGATACCGGAACTTCAGGTCAGGGGGAGATTTCCTCTGAACCGGCAGTGCGACGGGGGAACATGGAGCTGGCTGATTGGCTGGGATGCTGGCTTCTTGGCCAAATCAATATTGAGCCGGCCAAACAGCATGGAGCCGGTTTCCCAGCCAAACAGGAAGCCGGGTCGCGGGTAATGACACGTGGGTAATGGAAGTCGGCTCAATGCTACCGGAAGTACCGGTATCAGCGAGTACCGAAATATAAATAATCGGTACTCATACTCGGTACCGAAAAACTGGTATCGGTGCATCCCTAATACAAAGACATTGTAGACAATTGTGCTCTCCTAACCTTGTGGTTACAGTTTAGTGAAGACCCGTTTCTGTTCCACCATGACAGTCCTCAAAGCCAGTTCCTGAAAAGACATGGTGTGACCAGTTTGTTGTGGAGGAAATTGAGTGTCCTGCAAAGAGCCCTGACCACAACCCTATTGAACATCTTTGGGATGAATTGGAACACTGATTGTGAGCCAGGTCATCTCATCCAACATCAGTGCCTGACCTCACAAATGGGCACAAATACCCACAGACACCCTCCAAATTCTTTTCATAGCCCTTCCAGAAGAGTGTAGGATGTTATAGCCACTAAGGAGGGTAACTCCATTATAATGGCCATAGAGAGGGGTGGGCCAACTCCATATTACTGGCCATGGGGGACAGCTCAATAATGGTTCCAAAATAAGATGTCCAACAAGGTTATATATAGTAGGTGTGGTGGTCAGGTGTCAATAGTCCATATACTGTATATAGGTAGGTAGGTATCTATCTATAGTATCTATTGATCTATATGTCTGTCTGTCTGTCCGACCAGACATTTAATTGTATCAAAAAAAGAGAAACACTATAGCTAACTCGCTCAATCGTTAATGGAACGAATGGAGCCCTGAGGTATAACCTGTGCTTTAGCTACAAATCATAAGGCTGAGTTCACACCAAGGCGTATCAAATATGCGTGTTAAAAAACCGTGCGACAAACACGCGTTTCTGAGGGCTACCTGGCTGTATCCCAATGGATACGCGCGACAAAAACGCCCCAAAGAAGCTCCAGTACTTCTTTGGGCGTAGGGCGTTTTGTAGCGCGTTCATACGGCCTGTAATACGCCAAGGTGTGAACCATACCCATAGGAAATAATGGGATTTCGGTGTTTGAGCATTTTGCAGAGCGTAGGAACGCGCTACAAAACGCCCAGGTGTGAACCAGGCCTCACATGCCTCTGGGAGTCATGCCGGTGGCTGTCAGTGTGTTGCAATGTGACCTATACTTTCACAACAGATAGAGGGCCAGAGTTGCCCACCCCTGAACTAGACCGTTCCATAACATTAACTTGTACTGCAGTACTCTGCCATTGCTACTGTGCAGCCTACACCATATGGAGCCATTCGTTCCATTAGTAAGTTAGCAATGGTCTCAAATTGTTTTGTAGTTCAGGCCTAGTTAAAGCTCAACAGGCCGCTCCAAGACAGGTCCACTTGGAAGATCATAAATAAGTCCCCTGTGGTGTTATACAGCATCCAAAGCTCAGAAGCATTTACTGCATTAATTTCCTCCAAATCTACAGGCCATAAAACCCTTACTACGGCCCCTTTAGTTTTTTTGTTCTTTTTTATTTTTCGTTTAGCAGCTCGAAGGGACGTAACTACAAATGATGGGACCCCGAAGAAAATTTTTGATGGGCTCCTCCAGCTAACTTTCTCTGTAGCTGCTGTCAAATATGACAATACATGTCACTGACTGCCTTAAGGACGTCTGATCACATTCCCAGTCTCCCGCAGCCAAGAACATAATGCGCATGCGTGCTTTAAGAATGCCTTCTCGCAGCCCCAGTCTCTATGCAGCATTGAACATCGTGAGCATGTATGGCTTAAGAACGCCTTCCCATAGTCCCAGTCTCCCCCACAGCCAGGAACATTGAGCACATGTGTGCACTAAGGATGTCTCCCCACAGCCAGGGCCCGGATTTCCCACAAGGCCACCGAGGGCCTGGCCTTGGGGCAGCAGGGAGTAGAGGGGCAGCACATCCGCCAGGCCGGTAGTTTCCATCTCAGCTGTCACAGGAGAGCCAGCACGGTGCTGTGCTAGAACTCCTGTATTGGAGGTGACAGGTTCAATAAAGATAACTTGTCACCTCTAAATTCTATCACACAGGGGATTGTTAGCTCCTGTGTGATAGCAATAAAGTTTAGTGTAAAACATTTTAAAAAAAAGAAAAATAAAAAAAAAAGTTAAAAAAAATAGGGGGGCGCATTGAGGAACCAGGCCTTGGGGCAGCAGAGAGTGTAAATCCAGCCCTGCCCACAACCAGGAACATTGAGCACGTGCGTGCCTTAAGTGATGTCTCCTCACAGCTCCTGCCTCCCTGCTGCCAGGAACAGTGTGACCATGCGTGGCCTAAGGATGTCTCCTCGAAGCCCTCGTCTTTCCTACTCCAGGAACAGTGCACTTGCGTACCCCAAGGACATCTCCTCACAGATCCAGTCTCATGCTGCCGAGAACATAGTATGGGGAATTTATAAAAACTGGGGCAGACAGAATCTGGAGCAGCTGCCTATGGCAACCAATCAGGTTTTATCTGTCCTTTTCATAACTTAACTAAAGATGACTAGAGAAGCTGATTGGTTACTATGAGCAACTGCTCCAGATTCTGTCTGACCCAGTTTTGATAAAATCCACCCCTGTGTGCATGCATGCCCCAAGAATGTCTCCTTGCAGCCCCGGTCTGTGCCATGATTCCTGGTGTGCTGGAGTGGCATGTAAGCTGGGAACATGCACATCAGTGTGGCTCCAGGGACCCTGCAAGGCAAAGTAGCCACCCAATAGGTGATAATAAAATATACTTAATAACATAGGTAACAAGGAATGCTTAAATTAATAATGCTTAAATGCACACAGTATGAATATAAACTTCTTTAATTAAACTTTTTTGTATAACTACAACCTCCAACTGTCCCGGTCGTTGCAGAAATGAAACTCTGGGATCTGTGACTGCATTTGTCATACAAGTTTCATGTCAGTCTGCAAAAGCAATTCAGAGGGCAATAAATCTTTGCCGCTAAGAGAGATAAGCAAATGCTTCCTACTGAACAGAGGAGAATCTGTGACTGGGGACAATCCTGAAGTCTGACTTCAGGCCCCCATACTGAAAATGTCAGCCTTTAACAGCCTCCCTAATGGGACCCCCCTCCTACCCCAGGCCCCTTGCTGTTCCCAGAATCCCAGCACAGTTCTCTTTATCGTCTGCTGTGTAATATCAAGGTGACACAACACCAGATCAGCAAAACCTCAGCAAGATAAAGAGACCCTGTATTATTGGAGGAGCAAAGTCCTGTAAACATCAGTCAGGTAATAACCTGTCAGGAGATGCCGACCAATGGGAAGACGGGAGGGTGGGGCCATGTTTGTATATATAGAGCCCATAGCGGGACCCTCCCTCAGCTTCGGAGTTAAGAACTACCTCTAGATTGACACAGGTAAGCCCCTCAACATCTGATTTTCTAAAATGCTTTAAAATTAAAACTTTATTATTTTTATTAT
>NW_017308398.1:89739-97272 GCF_000935625.1 Nanorana parkeri | reverse complement strand
ATATATTTGCTTTTATATATATTTATATACACTATATATTTATATGCACTATATATGTCAGTCCCCATGTATAAAATCTCTGCTGAGGGGACCAATCATACACACACAGCTAGCAGGCCTGAGATCACACTAATGCCGGTAATGACCCGGCGACTGGATGTAAATTCTGGTATTGCCGGATCATTTCTGGAAAGTTCCCGGCTTTTGTCATGTCTTAACCCTGTCTCTGATTTCAGAACCTCTGCGCTGAAAACCGCCATCATGAAAGTCCTTGCCCTCGTAGTCCTCGTCATCGCCATCAGTGGCCTGGAAGGTAAGACGAAGCTAGACGCAGGTTGCAATAAAGTGCTGTGGTAAATGCGTTTTAAAGGGGCCCTGTCAAAATAGCAATAAGGGAGCTGTCCTTGACAATTTGGTTTTGGTGGGGGCCAATAGGGTTTCTTCATGAGTGAGTGTGCACATTGGGCCATTACTGTAATGGTTAAGTCCTATTTCTTAATGCTTGCTGTACCATATTTGTATTATACATTTTATATATAGGTTTGTATTGCTCCTTCTAGTGGACATCCCTATATTAGCGGCTATAACGCGCACAGATGAAGTTCCCCTTTAAGAACGGTGGGGAATAAAACTGATCAGCCTCACTGAGGTACTGTGATGTGTAACCCATTCATTACCAGAGGGTATGGATACACTAAATTTCACAGCGACAATTCACATGACAAAAACTCTGCAGCTACTCTGCCCACCTAAAACTTTGTCACACTTTTAAAATACATTTATTTTGGACACTTTCTAAAGAGATACCCAGCTGCCATCTACAGGATCAGGTGGTAAATGGTGTGAATGATTGGCTATCATGGTCGATCATGTGATCATCTGTGGTCAGATGGAAAAAGTGCAACAGATTGGCCCAGGTGGAGATTACTCCATCCACACAGTTAAGTGTAGATGGAGGAATCTGTTGCACCTTTTCCATCTGACCCCAGAAACTCTGCAGAAAATTGTAAGGTGTATGGCCAGCTTAAGAGAGACAAACAATAGAACACAATCACTGTTCACCGATATGTGCAAATACAATATATCTTCTTTTATTATTCTTCCTCTCCCTTCTGTTATGTCCTTTCCCTATCTCCTCTCCTCTCTCTCCTTTCCCTATCTCCTCTCCTCTCCCTCTTCTTTCCCTCTGTAACAGACTTACCCATCCTCCGTCCAGCGCTGCCTGGCGGGGCCGAGCACGGCCAGCTCGGCAGCCAGCTCCTCCCCTTCAGGGCCGTCCAGGACGGCAACTAGCTCCGCCTCCTCAGGGCCGTCCAAGACGGCAGCCAGCTCCTCCCCTTCAGGGCCGTCCAGGATGGCAATTAGCTCCGCCTCTTCAGGGCCGTCCAAGACGGCATCCAGCTCCGCCCCTTCAGCTCCGTCATGGACGGGACCCAGCTCCTCCCCTTCGTGCTCGGCGAGGAGGGATTTAAGGGAGCAAGATTGTTTGTTCAGCGTCCGAACGGTGCACGCTGAACAAAGACCAGGAGAGACCGCTACAGCCATTGCACCTAAAGGACCCACCAAAAGAGCAAGTAGTTTATGACTTTTCAACATATATCTGGATGACTTGCTGACATTGCTCAGAACACTAAGCCTGGAGTACACTGAACTGCTTTATGTGTGTCACAGAGCTTGTGGACTTCAGATCCCTAGGGGAGAGCTATCACAGCCTGTGTCTCTATTCACTTAAGCTACAGCTGACTGTTAACCAATTAACTGCTGATATCATTGCTGGAAACTATAGCTATGTACTGTTACTGCTGATCCTTGAAGGGGAAGTTACTCTACACTGCTAGGAAGTATTGCCTAACAATTGCTGGGACTTCATTCAGCCAATACCTTGAACTAAACCCCTGAGTTACTTAGAACTGCTGTAGTTAAGCTGTGTGTACTGTGTGTTGCATTCTCATAAGGCCCTGCAAGCCTGCTGTGCTGTGGTTGCAGGTGTGTTGAGGGGGATTCGCAGCACGGCCCACCTTAACTTATGCGGGAATAAGTGGAGACGCATATTGTATACAATCTCTTTCACTCATCTGTTCGTATCACACTCATAGGTTACAACGTAACAGGGAATGATGTATACTGATTCCAAAACCTCCATCAACCACTAGAGGGAGTGTGAAGGAATCATAACTGACCTTTCTCCTTTCTCCTTTCCCTCTCCGTTTCCTCTTTTTCTCTCCTTTCTCCTTTCCCTCTCCGTTTCCTCTTTTTCTCTCCTCTCTCATCCTCTCCTTATACTCTCTTCTCCATCTCCTTTCCCTCTCTCCTTTCACTCTCTCCTTTTCCCTCTTTTTCTCTATACTCCTTATTTTCATCTTTCTCCCTCTCATCCTCTTCTTTCTCCCTCTCATCCTCTTCTTTTCCTCTGTCCTCATTTCACCTTCTCCTCTCTCCTCTTTTCAACTCCCCTTTCTTTTCTTTCCCTCTCTCCCCTTACCCTCTATCCTCTCCCTTTTCCCCTCATCTCCTCTCTCTCATTCGCTCACTTTCTCTCCCTCCTCTCTTCTCTCCCTCTCTCCCCTCTCCTTTTCTCTCACACACGTTAAATTTGTCACAACTTTGTTTTCCAGCCGGTGTTGTGAAGAGGGAGGTACAACCAGATCCACTTCAGAAGTTAACCGATTATTTCCAAGACATTGCCAAGAACATCCAGGATAAGTTCAACAACGGAGAGATCCCAGCTCAGGCCCAGTACGTCGGCTTTACCGTTGTTGTTGTTCGGCTGCATGAGTCCATTCTTTTTACATTGAGATGTTGCAGGGAAGAGTTAGATCCACTTTTGGGTTTTACTGCTGTGTCCCCACTAAGGAGACCCCCCCCCACCCCTTACTGTCCTTGTCCCTGATGTCACTGGGGCAGGAAGAGACGGGAAGCTGGGGACATGATAGGAATTGACATCTTCTGAAAAGGAACGTACACAGCAGTAAAAACCCCGGAGAAGTTATCAGCCTCATGTTAAGAAGATGTTCTTGGCTGGCTGTAGCTTTCAGCAAACATTTAACATGCTAAAACCTTGTTTAAAGCTCAACTCCAGGTATAAAATATATATATATGCATACTTACACTGGCCCAAAGTAAGGCTGGTTACACACTGTTAGATTTTATTCTGATCAGAAATATGAAAAAAATCTGATCAGAAAAAAAATCTAACAGATTCCTCTCTCCGTGCTAAACAGCATTAATGGAAGAATCTCCCGCTGTGGCTCTTGTATTTTGAAAGTCGGCCCCACCAGCTGTCAACATACCTGAACAGCGCCTGTACAGATTATTTTGATGATAAAAAAAAAATACTAGGCATCCTAGGAATGGCTGCCGTGTCAAGCGAGCGACCTGTGTTTTCAAAGAATTGGGAAAACAGCCCGGCTTAGCGCCATTACAGGACTCACGGCCAGCACTGTAGTAGCTCCGGCTCTTACAGTGCTTTACAGGATCCCCAGGGGCCCATATGGCATATGCATACTTACACTGGGCCAAACTGAACCAATGTAGAATAATGTGCAGAATAATTTATACCTCGAGTTCAGCTTTAAAGCTACAGTTACCATTCCCCTTTTTGTATTAGGACTCCCTATGATCGGGTCTAGCGCACCATGTGATGTGTTTGGAGGGGGGGGGGGAGTATGATGATTTCATCAATGGCGGCATGGAATGTTATAATTACATTATTATTTTTCTCTACAGGGAACTGCTCTCCCAGGCCAATGCACACACTTCCACCCTAACAGTTCAGATTCAGAAATTCTTTGACGACATCCTTGCCCTGGGCAAGCAACAGAGCTAAGCGGCAACCCCAATCTTCTACAATCTGCGACACAGCGCTTCCCCTGAGCCCCCATCTCTGTATAAGTGACCGTTCCTTTTATAAAATGTTATAATAAAACTTTTATTCACTACCAAACCCTGACTTCAGCATGTCCTTCCTTAAAATCTTTCGCGCTGCATAAAATAAGACACTGGGTAGGTTGAGCCATTCCGCCCCAAACTGATATTTACATGTTTGGTGGATGGTTAAACCACCTGAAAGTCTCTTGGGGACTCCATTGCTGAGGTCTCTAAGCTGAGTTCCCGGGTCTGTACACCTGCTGTGCCCATTATGAGGGGCTCCCACCATCCCTGTGCTGAGTTCCCGGGTCTGTACACCCGCTGTGCCCATTATGAGGGGCTCCCACCATCCCTGTGCTGAGTTCCCGGGTCTGTACACCCGCTGTGCCCATTATGAGGGGCTCCCACCATCCCTGTGCTGAGTTCCCGGGTCTGTACACCTGCTGTGCCCATTATGAGGGGCTCCCACCATCCCTGTGCTGAGTTCCCGGGTCTGTACACCTGCTGTGCCCATTATGAGGGGTCCCCACCATCCCTGTGCTGTGCAGAGCGGGGACAGAGCGTGGGGAGCGCTGAGAGCGGGGGGCGTGGACAGAGCGTGGAGCGCTGAGAACGGGGGGCGGGGACAGAGCGGGGGTGTGGAGTAGTGACAGGCTCTGTCACCTCCCTCAGCCTCTGTCCTCAGCGGCTGCTGCTCGTTGCTGTCACACAGGAGTTCTAGCAACAGTGCCTGCTAGAACTCCTGTGTTTGGAGGTGACAGGTTGAATAAAGTGTACCTGTCACCTCCAAATGTTATCACACAGGGGATTTGTTAACCCCTGTGTAATAGCAATACAGTTAAGTTTAAAAATAAATAGTTAAAAAAAAAAAATCTTAAAAACGTAACAAAATAAAAAGATGATAAAGTAAAAATAATAAAACAAAACAAAAAATACCAAATATGATATAATAAGTCTTTACTGTTTGTGTTCCTCAAGCTTTAAATCATATTTAAATATAGGTCCTATGTGCAGTGCTCTATCGGTATGTCGCAGTAGCAGTGCTATTATCCAAATTTCAGTGTAATAGCAATATAGTTAAGTTTAAAAAATAAATAGTAAAAAATATTAAAAACGTAACAAAATAAAAATGTAAAAAATAAAAATAATAAAACAAACAATGTTTCCAAAGTAAATAAAAATTGAATAAATGAAAACCAGCCCCACTGCCCCCATCTGCACGCGAATAAACCCGCAGTGTTTTCAACTGCGATTGTGTGCAACCGCACGGGCAGGGCTGTATTGCAGCAGGAAAACGCTCAATCTGCCTGGCAAGACTGTGGTGCCATTAGAAAATAATGGCACTGACAGCACAAATTAAAATTATTAAAACAAAACAATCTAAAATATAAACAATCAACGTCCCCCCCTCAGCGGGCCGCGGTAAAATTATCAAACGTTGACCGGTCCACGGCGATAAAAAGGTTGGGGAGCACTGCTCTAGGGCTGGATAAAGATGGAGGACACCCTTCTAGGTGGTTACAACACGCAGACATGAATGCATGGGTAGAATACTGCAAACAACAATGGAGATTGGTATATAAATTCTATGCAAACCCTAACAACCTTCTCTTATTTGCTCTCTTTGGTCTGTTTACAAGCACCATACAAAAAACAAGTGTTTCATTATATCTGTTTGATAGGTGCAAAAAAAATGTTTTTAAATAAAATACCAGTTGATCCTGTGCTGCACTCTCATCATTTACAATGTTCCAATTGCTCTCCGAGGACTCCAAAACACCTCACTATTATGTTATTAAGATGAGGAGAGGGGAAGCTGTTCTGTAGTTTTTTAGCATTAAATGAAAAATCCCGGTGTGAGGGGGTTCATTTTGGCATCCTCAACAAAGGTGTCATAAGACTAGATGCTGGCATGCTCCATAACATAAGAATTACAGTGGATCACCTTACCATAAGTCAGACCTAGGCATATTATCACCAATGGGCCAAACCCAGCGACTGTCCAGCCTGCCGACCTGTACACCATTATGGCCGGCCTTCAAGGCCGGTGCATCCGCTGCAAGCCATAGCTCAGTGCCATAGGTGCGTGTTCAGACCGCGTTTCTCTTTGGTTCTTGGTTCAATTACAGCAGGGGTCCTCCTCTGTAGTCATTGGTTGCTAGGACTGCTGCATGGTCCTAGCAACCAATGATGTCAGGGGTCCTCCTCTGTAGTCATTTATTGCTAGGACTGCTGCATGGTCCTAGCAACCAATGAAGTCAGGGGTCCTCCTCCGTAGTCATTTATTGCTAGGACTGCTGCATGGTCCTAGCAACCAATGAAGTCAGGGGTCCTCCTCTGTAGTCATTTATTGCTAGGACTGCTGCATGGTCCTAGCAACCAATGAAGTCAGGGGTCCTCCTCCGTAGTCATTTATTGCTAGGACTGCTGCATGGTCCTAGCAACCAATGAAGTCAGGGGTCCTCCTCCGTAGTCATTTATTGCTAGGACTGCTGCATGGTCCTAGCAACCAATGAAGTCAGGGGTCCTCCTCTGTAGTCATTTATTGCTAGGACTGCTGCATGGTCCTAGCAACCAATGAAGTCAGGGGTCCTCCTCCGTAGTCATTTGTTGCTAGGACTGCTGCATGGTACTAGCAACCAATGAAGTCAGGGGTCCTCGTCTGTAGTCATTTGTTGCTAGGACTGCTGCATGGTCCCAGCAACCAATGAAGTCAGGGTCTTGCCATGTGTTACAGTGCAGCAGGTGCGTTGCGTGCGCTACTTTTTCCCCTATAAGTGGCGGGGCTGAGCTTTCAAGAGAACCTGTCATTTAAGCGCTGCAATTTTTTAAGACTGTAAATTCAACCTCAGCACCAAAACAACATAAAAGCCCCACTCTCCACCGCAATAAGACTTCACACACTGAGCATAGCTGTACTAACCAATATATACTGTACATGCAGCAAATACGGTAGAAGAGGTATATACATTCTGTATAATATTAATAATATTCAATGCGTATCAATCAGAGTTGATCTTTGGTAATAAATACATAGAAAGACACTAGAGACCTCTGCTGGTAATCTAAAGCAATAGCATGCCTATAGCTTGGCGATTGAATTGAGATATCCTTCATGTCGGGTGTATATTGCAATTTGGAAAATCAAAGTACTAAAAATAGGGGAAGGCAACCTCGGCACTCCCGGTGTGATGAAACCACAAATCCCATTGTGCCTCTGGGGGTGTCAAGGTCTTGCAATGCCTCCTGGGACTTGTATAAAGGCACAACTGGGGGGAGGGATCCAACTGGACATTAAAAACAGAATTAAGGGTGCGGACGACCTCTAGCCAATAGCGCACCAGCTTAGGGCAGCGCCACGCAAACTGCTGTTTTTAAACAAACCATTCTCAAAATAAACTTTCGGGGGGACAACGGTGACCTCACCGCAGATCTGGGACCTTGAAGCCCCATGAGAATGCACTCCAGCCCATTGCAAGACTGCAGTCTCACGGGATTTTGTGCTCCCAACACTGAAGGAAAGTGCGGTAATGTCTCCCGGAAGTGTTGGCGCCCAGACTGAGATTTGTTTACATACGGTTCTTTAAAGTAATTTGGGTGCGCTGTCAAAAAAGCCATTGCGCCCCCCCCCCCCCCCGCCACCCAGACCACAGAGGGAAAGTAGGT
>NW_017308398.1:85895-89145 GCF_000935625.1 Nanorana parkeri | reverse complement strand
CCGCGCTATAAAAACACTCTGAGCCCCCCCCCCCCCCCTCAATCCTCAGCACAGAGTGTAAGGTAGGTGTAAACGTCATCCCTCCAGTTGTTGTGCATCTACAAATCCCATTAGGCATTGCACGACTCCGACAGGCATGAAATAGTCTTGCAATGCATCATGGGACTTGTAGTTCCACAACAGCTGAAGGGCCGAGGTTGCCCACCCCTAAGCTTTCATCATCGCTATGGAGTAAAGCTGAATGGCTGATAAGGACATATTAGTGCAGGGGTAGGGAACCTTGGCACTCCAGCTTTGCTGAAACTACAATTCCCATGATCCCGCTGCCTCTAGGAATCATGCCTGTAACTGTCAGTCTTGCAATGCCTCATGGGACTTGTAGTTCCACAACAGCTGGAGGGCCAAGGTTCCCCACCCCTGTGTTAGTGTTTGCTCTGTAGCCGCATACGTTTAATGTATTATAGCTTAAGGTGGCCACAAGTTTGCATTTTAGGGGGGGGGTCTGATCCTGGCAAACAAATGTTCCCGGCCACTGAAACGCGTTGGATGTGCCCTGAATCCCCACACTGCGACAGCCTGAATTTTCTTGTATATGTAAATCATGACGCTGTCCCTGCCCGCCGCTCAGAGCCGAGGAGTCGTTTTACAGCACTTTCATCAGCTCTAAAGTACAGATGTGACAGGCGGCGGACACATACAGTGCAATGAGAGCGCCAAACAAACGTACAAGAGTCCAACGTTTGTAATGACATAGTTAGTCCATGGTAGAAATACAGTCAATGCATTTCGGGGGGCCACACAAACTCATTGGACTGTATATGCCTATCAGAGCTTGTGGGGCCCCCGAAACGCATTGGCTGTCTTTCTACCGTGAGCCAATTGTATAATTAAAAACTTGGTCCCTTGGACGTTCGTTTGTCCCTCTTGTTTACTGTATAAACATGAATTCGGAACTCTGGGCTCCTTTCAGGGGGTTCCCACCGTGGGGGGCTCTTTTTCCGGATGCCCCCATTTTTTTGAGTTCTGCTCAACCAAATCTAGCGGGCCCAGTGATAATTTAATGAATCTGTATCCATTGAGCCTGTATCCATTGAGCTGTGTCCGGCACCCCAACTTTTATTTAGGCAGCGGACAGGGACACAACCCGGCAGCTGCACATTTTACGTAAAAACCGCGGGCACTTGCGGCGTCGGGATTCAGGGCACCAACCGGAGACGTTTCGGGTGTGGATGGCAACCTGGCTATAGACAACCCTATAGGTGCACAGGTGAAAAGTGGCCGATTCAACGCCCGCAAGTCCAGCCTCTGGTGATGGCTGACGCTAATACGTCCTCACTAGGGATGGGCTCGGGCGTGTTCGCAAGCGCCTTGTGCGGAGCCCGCCAGGAAGCTGTCAGCGCGCAGGGCCAATCACAGGCACTGAGACATTTCCCAATCTCTGCAGCTGCGGACCGGGAACATGTCTCAGTGCCTGTGATTG
Source organism: Nanorana parkeri (assembly GCF_000935625.1). NCBI lineage: Eukaryota > Metazoa > Chordata > Amphibia > Anura > Dicroglossidae > Nanorana > Nanorana parkeri. The sequence goes on along the minus strand of NW_017308398.1, from coordinate 87,665 downwards.
GCCCTGTGGGCCGACGGCTCCCTGGCGGGCTCGGCACGAGGCGCTTGCGAACACGCCGGAGCCCATCAAAAGTTCTCACCCACCAATGACAGAATGGCCACGTGCGTTCATTGAGAGCTTTTCATTTCAAGATGGCCGACTGGTGCAAACTCAAGGCCGATCTTCCTTGGTGAACGGAAGGTTGGCTTCTTTGGCAGCCCCCTGTCCCCCTAACACGAAACCCATTCGTAAACAAACCGTTTGCCCTAAATAAAAAAAACAAAACATCACCGCGCCTTCCTTTAGGAGCTCGCAATCCTGCGAGAAGGCACCCTGGCCTCTTGAGTCACCGGTGGCGTCACCTGTACCTCCGAAAAAAGCGTCTGAGGCCGAAGCTGAGGTAATTTTATTTGTATTTTGGTAGGACGGTATGTTTACAAGTTGAATTTGCGTTGGGAGTGGTTGTAGAAAAAAGCGCGCCTTCCGTTTGCTATGAAAACTTCGCTTTTAACACCGGACAAGCAATAAGCGTTCATATATAGGAGTATACTCATCCAGCTCCTTACCTTGGCGACACAGTATCGGTCCATATCGGCGTGCTCCAGGAAACTCGGCGAGGAGATGCACGGGCGCCATCTGTGAGGGCGCAACCAGGCAAGTCGTGTGCGTCAACCACCAACACGTTTTCCGGGCTTCCTCATGGAGCACCGTTCCTATGGTACCGTTGACAAAAAACAATAACGCGGACCTTGCATTCGACATGGAAGGCCGGCTTTCACCATCTCTAACTATATATGTGAATAAGCGTTCATATATATGCGTATCCTCATCCAGCTCGTTGCCTTGGTGATGCAATCAGTCCATATCAGCAGGTCAGTGACTCAGGATATGCCAGCTATCAGGCATCAACCGGACAAACGGCGGCCAATATTGCGCGGTTCTACAGCTGATGCGTTTCGTCCATGTCACATGAGGCCTCAGGGCGGCCAACGTTGGTACTAAAGTACCAACATTGATAATAATAATTATTAATTAAAATATTAACTATTAATTGTAAATAATTAATATTTTTAAAAAAAGTGTATTAAAAACTTGCCTCAGCCCCTAGCAGACAATCCATTCTCCAACAAAGTAGTTTACCACGAAAGGGGAGGCTTTGCTTTTGATTTGAAAAAAGTGAGTGAATATAAGTATTTTCCTCTGTTTTTGTTTGTGACAAAAGGCTGAAATAATCATCTTACAAAAAGTCTGTCAGGACAGAGAGCCTCTCTCGCCGCCTCAGCGGTTGCCAGTAGTAAAGATGGCGGCGCCGGCTACAAGCTGGCATGACAGACACTTCCGGCCTCTCCTCTCTCACCGGCCATCATGGTGGATGAAGCCACTCGCCGGGTGGTATCAGAGCTCCCGCTTTTGAAAACCGGGGCCAGCCCGCGGGACAAGGAGCTGTGGGTGCAGCGGCTGAAGGAGGAGTATCAGGGGCTGATTAGGGTGAGGAGAACAGGGCGGGGCGCTGTTGCAACAGACCCCCAGGGGACAAGGAGGGTGTCAGAGGTTCCGGGGGGCTGCTGGTGAGGGATCCCCAGCTGCTGCACAGGTTCACGTTAATTTGGCCACACACACACTCTACACTTTGATAGTGTCTGGACAATACATGAGTATGCCTGTCACAATCTGATTGAATAAATTAGATCAGAGAGTAGAACAAACAGCATGTATGGGGAGATTGTACAATTTGATTGTATGTGTGTGGCCTTAAAGGGAGGGTGGCTGCATGCAATATGGCAACCTTAT
>NW_017308398.1:80670-84919 GCF_000935625.1 Nanorana parkeri | reverse complement strand
TGTTCTTGGAGCAAACGTCTTGTTTATGAATTTTGACCTGTCCACAAGCTGCCCCTCCTTGACAAATGACCCGCCTGCTTTCAGTCATGTGATTGGCGGTATAGATGTGTAATCCATTTCCTGTTTTGTCCCTCCCCCGCAGTACGTGGAGAACAACAAGAAGGCGGACAATGATTGGTTCAGGCTTGAGTCGAACAAGGAAGGCACCAGGTGAGATGTGGGTGGGGCTGGTGGTAGGAGCTCCGCCTCCTGTGCTTGCTTGGCTCCACAATGGTATAACGGGCACTCCTCTTCCGGTGTGTTGCAGGTGGTTCGGGAAATGCTGGTACATCCACGAGCTGCTGAAGTACGAGTTCGAGGTGGAGTTCGATGTGAGTGTCTTTGTATTGATAGTTTTGGAGCGGTGAACTCCTCATCCAATCCCCGACAGATGTCCAGGGTGGAAGGGGGAGGGGCTGCAACGTGGGTAGAGGTGACCCAGTTGGTGTTGTAGAAAGACAGAAAGCAAGAGAAAATCTGTATGTCTCTCATACTTTCCTGGTGACACCAGGATAGGTAGTGAGAGGGCGGGATGTCACCAGGACAAGAAGTCAGAATGTGGGAATGTCACCTGGACAGGAAGTAAGAGGGCGGGATATTTAGGGATGGCAACCGGAAAGGGAATTAGAGGGCGGGATGGTCCCCAGGACAGGAAGTAAGATGGCGGGATGTCACCAGGACAGGAAGTAAGAGGGCGGGATGTCACCTGTACAGGAAGTAAGAGGGCGGATGTCACCTGTACAGGAAGTAAGAGGGCGAGATGTCACCAGGACAAGAAGTCAGAATGTGGAAATGTCACCTGTACAGGAAATAAGAGGGCAGGATGTCACCTGAACAGGAAGTAAGAGGGTGGGATGTCACCAGGACAAGAAGTCAGAATGCGGGAATGTCACCTGGACAGGAAGTAAGAGGGCGGGATGTCCCCTGTACAGGAAGTAAGAGGGCGAGATGTCACCAGGACAGGAAGTAAGAGGGCGGGATGTCCCCTGTACAGGAAGTAAGAGGGCGAGATGTCACCAGGACAGGAAGTAAGAGGGCGGGATGTCCCCTGTACAGGAAGTAAGAGGGCGAGATGTCACCAGGACAGGAAGTAAGAGGGCGGGATGTCCCCTGTACAGGAAGTAAGAGGGCGAGATGTCACCAGGACAGGAAGTAAGAGGGCGGGATGTCCCCTGTACAGGAAGTAAGAGGGCGAGATGTCACCAGGACAGGAAGTAAGAGGGCGGGATGTCCCCTGTACAGGAAGTAAGAGGGCGAGATGTCACCAGGACAGGAAGTAAGAGGGCGGGATGTCCCCTGTACAGGAAGTAAGAGGGCGAGATGTCACCAGGACAGGAAGTAAGAGGGCGGGATGTCCCCTGTACAGGAAGTAAGAGGGCGAGATGTCACCAGGACAGGAAGTAAGAGGGCGGGATGTCCCCTGTACAGGAAGTAAGAGGGCGAGATGTCACCAGGACAGGAAGTAAGAGGGCGGGATGTCCCCTGTACAGGAAGTAAGAGGGCGAGATGTCACCAGGACAGGAAGTAAGAGGGCGGGATGTCCCCTGTACAGGAAGTAAGAGGGCGAGATGTCACCAGGACAGGAAGTAAGAGGGCGGGATGTCCCCTGTACAGGAAGTAAGAGGGCGAGATGTCACCAGGACAGGAAGTAAGAGGGCGGGATGTCCCCTGTACAGGAAGTAAGAGGGCGAGATGTCACCAGGACAGGAAGTAAGAGGGCGGGATGTCCCCTGTACAGGAAGTAAGAGGGCGAGATGTCACCAGGACAGGAAGTAAGAGGGCGGGATGTCCCCTGTACAGGAAGTAAGAGGGCGAGATGTCACCAGGACAGGAAGTAAGAGGGCGGGATGTCCCCTGTACAGGAAGTAAGAGGGCGAGATGTCACCAGGACAGGAAGTAAGAGGGCGGGATGTCCCCTGTACAGGAAGTAAGAGGGCGAGATGTCACCAGGACAAGAAGTCAGAATGCGGGAATGGCACCTGGACAGGAAGTGAGAGGGTGGGATGTCACCTGGACAAGAAGTCAGAATGTCACCTGGACAAGAAGTCAGAATGTGTGAGTGTCACCAGGGCAGAAAGGGAGAGTGCAGCGGTTTCTCCAGGGCGGGCAGCGAGGGTCATCTGCAGGACAGGAAGCGAGGGGCTGGGGTCGTCTCCAGGGCGGGAAACGAGGGGCTGAGGGTCGTCTTCAGGACAGGAAGCGAGGGGCTTGGGGCGTCTCCAGGACAGGAAGCGGGGGGCGTCTCTAGGACAGGAAGCACATTTATTTAGTAGAGGAAGGAAGGGTTTACAACATCTGTTTTGTTTGCGCTCTCCATCTTCTTGTCCTGGTGACACCCACACCTCTCTTTTTGACCTGGTGTCACCAAGACAGGAAGCGAGGAGAGGCAGCCAGCAAATGGGCCCCGTATCCCTTTCATTGCCAATGCCAGTCCATTCAATGTTACCAAGCAATTGAGAATGCCTGCAGGGTGTCTGTTATGCTGATCCCCCGGCTTCAGAATTCTTGATAGCTGGGACACGTCTGCAAACTGGGAAAGTACAAAAAAAAAAGTAATGCATGCTCGTTCTGGCTTAGTGACTCGAGCAATTGAAGCCAGAGGATGAACATGACAAGCAGCCACGTAGCATTTGCTAAAGAAGGTCCTCCGTGGCACCCCATGCATTCCTGCTAGGTTAACTTTTAGCTTAGAAACCTTCCTAGCGGAGGGGGTGAAAAACTCCAGGGCTGCAGGTAACAAAAACAAAGATGATAATGAGGGATGGCCCCCGAGGCTGCAGGTAACACTAACGCATGTTTTGCATTTTGTTTCCGCGTTTCAGATTCCGGTCACGTACCCGGCCACCGCCCCCGAAATCGCCATTCCAGAGCTTGACGGGAAGACGGCGAAGATGTACAGGTAAAAAGCGGGTGTAGCTGGCTCGCATCGCCGGCCATATATGGTCATTAAAGAATGGCTTTTATTCAGCATGCGCCCAGTGAAGGCTCACTCCTGCCAGGATGTAACATGTTTGGGTTTTGTTTTCTATAGAGGAGGGAAGATCTGCCTGACGGAACACTTCAAACCCCTGTGGGCACGGAACGTACCAAAATTCGGCCTGGCCCATCTCATGGCTTTAGGGGTGAGTATGCGTAAAGGGGGCCCTGTCGTGAATGCTGACCTGTCTTTTTACTGCCAGTTGGGAGGTTTCCCCTTACTTCCTGTCAGGACAGGAAGTGATGAGAGATCTTTTTAAGAGTAAACAATTGGGCGCGCCATTTATTGTGCAGCTAACGCGTTTTCTCTCCGTCTCACAGCTGGGGCCGTGGCTGGCGGTGGAAATTCCCGACCTGATTAGCAAAGGATTAATTAAACATAAAGACAATTGAGGGTGAGATTCCAGCCAATTGCTGCCCTGATACCGAACTCGGGGGGGCCACCGACCCGCCAATTACCTCGCCAATGCAAGACCCAGAGGCCCCCGATCAGCCAGTCACCTCTATGACCCAAAACCCAGAGGCCACCGACCAGCCAATCACATCCATGATACAAATCCCAGAGGCCACCAACCATCCAATCACCTTCCTAATACAAGACTCGGAGGCCACGACGAGCCAATAAACTCCCTAAAACAAGGCCCAGAGGCCACTGATCAGCCAATCACCTCCCTGATACAAAATGCAGAGGCCACTGACTATCCAACCACTTTCTTGATACAAGACCCAGGAGCCACGACCAGCCAATCACCTTCCTGATACAAGACTCAGAGGCCACTGACCAGCTGAAGACCACCGATGAACCAACCACCTCATTGATTTACTGAGACCCAGGACGCCAGCATCCAGCTTGGCCACACAGCGAGGACGGAAAATCCACCATTTATTGAAGTCTTACCGAATGGCGGCATTGTCATAGATTTATCATATTTGTACCCCAAACTGCTCCGCCTACCGTCAGCTGTTCTGTATAATAAATTTTCTGTTGCGCTCACCTCGTCTGTCATGTGATATTCTTATTTTTTTTTTCATTGGGCAGGTTTTGGTTAAATTTATTTCCCAGCGCAGGAGCAGAGCAGGGCCAATCTTTAGATGCTTGTGCCTGGGCGACAGGTGCGCAGGTTGGCAGTCGCGTTTATAAATTTCTGCACTGCTGGAGGAAACCCGAATACATAAACTGTCCAGCTCAAACAAATCATATTTTGTTATGGACAGATTAGGGAAAGGTGTGACC
>NW_017308398.1:77664-79894 GCF_000935625.1 Nanorana parkeri | reverse complement strand
TATTCTAATTATTCAAGTTTCACCTGTATGTATGTATGTATATATATATATATAATATATATATATAGCAGTAACCTCTGTGTTTATAGACCAGTGATCTCTGAAAGCAGGGACCCCTTCCCCTTTTATATTTAGAGCAGTGACCTCTGACCCCTCTGTATATAGATCAGTGATCTTGTGCGCGCTTTGACCACCCCTGTATATAAACCAGTGACCTCTGATCCCCCTGCATATAGACCTGGGACCTCTGACCCCACTGTTTTTGGATCAGTTATTTCTGACCCTTCTTCATATAGATTGGTGAGCTCTGAACCCTCTATATGTAGACCAGTGAACCTATTTGACCTCTGACCTGTATTTAGGTTAGTGATCTCTGACCTATGACCCCTCCATATGTAGACCGGTGAATCTTTTACCTCTGCCCTGTCTGTATGTAGATTAGTGACCTCTGAACCCTCTGTAAATATAGATTAGTGACCTCTATATATAGACCTCTAACCCACCTGTATATATAATTATTGACCCCTGACCTGTCTATAAATCAGTGACCTCTGAGGAGAATGACAATCAGTAATCACTATAATTTATAGTGACACACGCCATCATTCTTTATAAGAGTGATAAATGTATAAACAGAGCGGTACTCAGGGGGGCAGCCCCGGACGGTACCATCGCAGTGAAGGGAGGGAGGACAGGCAATGCCGGTGTTCTGATAAGATCTTTTGAGCTGGCTTTATTATGACAGTTCTTGAAAGCCTCTGAGACCCCCTAACTTTTTTCCACTCTCACAGTCTGTCAGTGAATATCTCCACCCCCCTCCCCGCGCTTCTCCTCCGATGGTTTAGCCTAATCTGTGAGCAGGCGCGTTGTCTACTGAACGCTTCTAGGCATGCGCAGAGCGGGTGGGGAAGCCGTGCCCGCCATGTTGGGTCTTGGAAAGAGATGGTTTACTAACAGACGGTGACTATGGACACCCGCCGTACATGTGTGAGCAGAGCGGAGCCGCCCGTTACCGGAGACCCGTCTCTCACCCGGGGTGCCCCGCTCCGCCCGGCTGCATGACCCGAAAACCGGTGAGTGTTTACATAATCCCCTCTGCGGTCTGCGAGCATTAACCCTTTACAGTATGGGAATGATACTTTTCAGTTAAAATAATCTGAATACATTATCAGTTGTATGAAAACAGACGATGTGCAGAGCCCTGCGGGTCTCTTTGAAATGGAGCAGAAGGGCCAGCTCCTGCCGGCAAGCTGCAGAGGACCCTTGCTCTCTTGTGGAAGCAGCAGCCTCTCTACAGGGGTCTGGCAAGCCCCCCTGCTGAGTCAGAGCGCTGTTATTATCCAAGCCCATGCTCCTTGCTGATTGGACAATGCTAGCTCTCAGTGTGTGGAAGCAGTGATGCAGAGAGACCACTGCTTCCACCTAGAGAGCAACGGTCCTTCTCTGCAACATGCTACGAGTGGCGTCCTTTTCAGTCACCATAGCCCAACCCCCCGCCCCCGTATCTTTCAGATATATTGACGCCTCTCCCGGCGATCGCAACCATACGTGAAATTATCCTTTAACCCTTTGCCAATTGCTCTTCAGTGTGTGCGCATTAACCCCCACATGACCACACCATTCTTGGAGAGCGGGCACACGTTTCCTAGTGTACAATGAGGGTATTGAGGGGACCGCGTTCAGTATTTCGCTAGGCTCTTGTCCCTTCTCCTTCAGCGGCTCCGGGGTTAATCCCACTGGGAAGCTCATCCAGGGTGGCGAATTCCCGCAGGACGCCATATTTATAACTGGCGTTTATTTATGGAGGCGTGATGTGAGGGCACAGCGCCCCTGGGACGCCCTGCCAGCTGGCCGACCGTGGGCGTCAGGTACTTCAATCTATTCCCAGAATACACGGCAGGTGGGGGGTTAATGGACATCCCCCCCGAGGCTTTATTTGGGGTGGGGGGGGTGGCAATATCAGATGAGGATTGGGTGATACCTCCACCTGTATCAGCTTGGCAAGCGTCCGCACCTCTGACAGTCTCATCTTTCTTTTTCTTTTTTCCGGTTGGGAGGGGTTTAGGCAAAATAAGAAGCTCCGCCCCCTATTGTAGGTTATACAGCACAGAATCATGTGACTGCCCAGAAGCACTGTGAAAATCCTGCTTAGACGCCAAGTATTATATTGAATGGGTGAACAGGTTACTAATTAAATATTTATTTTTATTTTTTTCTCCCAGGGTACAGC
>NW_017308398.1:67850-77597 GCF_000935625.1 Nanorana parkeri | reverse complement strand
CGCCCAGGCCGGGAAGTCTGTCGCGGTCGAAATCGGTCAGCTCCGGAGACCTGAGCTCTGCTGGCAGCAAGGTGGAGGACATCGGTAAAGGACTGGCGCATGTGACGCTCAGGGAGAGGAGCGCCTCCTCGAGTAGGAAGCCGCCATTGGACCCCGCTGTGCTGAAAAGGAGCAGCTCGCTCAAGCGGCTGAATTCCTTACCAACAGTGGCGACGCAGCACAAACCCAGCGCCGTCTCCGTGACGCCATTGCGAGCTACCGGTTCATCCAAACCAGCACCGCGAGAGGCGCAGGATAGGAAAGACTCAAACCAGGCCCAACTGTCCAGCAGCTCGCCGACTAAAGAGACCCCGACCGCCAACGGCGCAAAGACGCAGGAGAGGCAGCCGACACCTTCTACACCGGTAGGTGTGTCAGAGGAAACCCTAACGTTGTTCTAATGGACCACATTTCTGTATTTATAACTCTGACATATACCGCAGCGCTGTACAGAGATCACTGAGCCAGCCACATCAGTCTCTGTACAGAGGAGCTTACACTCTAATGTCCCCTCACACTCACACACTATTATTATACATTTATATAGCTCTGACATATACCGCAGCACTGTACAGAGATAACTGAGCCAGTCACATCAGTCTCTGTACCAGAGGAGCTTACACTCTAATCTCCCCCCACAGTCACATCAGTCTCTGTACAGAGGAGCTTACACTCTAATGTCCCCCCACAGTCACATCAGTCTCTGTACAGAGGAGCTTACACTCTAATGTCCCCCCACAGTCACATCAGTCTCTGTACAGAGGAGCTTACACTCTAATGTCCCCCTAATGTCCCCCCACAGTCACATCAGTCTCTGTACAGAGGAGCTTACACTCTAATGTCCCCCCACAGTCACACACTATTATTATACATGTATATAGCTCTGACATATACCGCAGTGCTGTACAGAGATCACTGATACCAGAGGAGCTTACACTCTAATCTGTACCAGAGGAGCTTACACTCTAATCTCCCCCCACAGTCACATCAGTCTCTGTACAGAGGAGCTTACACTCTAATGTCCCCCCACAGTCACACACTATTATTTTATACATATATAGCTCTGACATATACCGCAGCGCTGTGCAGTACAAAGTGGCCAGCATGTTCTCTTTGTGTAGCAGTCGCCGGCTGTGATTGTACATAGTTGCGTTGTGCGGTGACACAGCTGTGTGTACATAACCAAGGTCATCTTGTGCTCCCTGCGCGCTCGTAGTGTACGCTCCCCTCCCGTTGCGCGGAGAGAAAGCAGCGTGACTCCACAGCTAATTAATCCCAAGGAGATGAGCTCGCTGATCCACCTTGAACAGTCCCAGGCACAATCCTCTGAGAAGGATGATGAGGAGGAGACCTTGTCCCTTTAATCCCCGTCATTCTCCCGAGGACGAGCGAGCAGTCAGGACGGACTGTCCCCCTGGCAGAGCCGCACCATGCCCGGGCTGCAGGGGACAGGTCTGGTCGAGCTGCCCCAGAAGCTCCAGCACATGCTGACCGACAAGAAGGAAGTCCAGGGGAAAGGCGTGGATATCTCCGAGTCCGTGGTCCATACGGCCATGATGGGGCTCCTGCTCATGACCAGCGAGGTAACGGCAGATGGCAGACTCTTCCAGAACCAGGCAGACCTTCTTGGTTACTATAGTGTAGAACCTCCCTGCCAGGACAAAGGGATACATTTAGAATTGCAAAGATTTTTTTTTATACTTCATTAGAGGTACAGCGTGTTATTTGGGGGCAGGGTTTATACCTCAGATGCCTTAGGTGTCTGTTAATGAAGTTTTTGAGAAAAGTACAGCAGTTCCCTCAAGCAGGCCATACACAGTTAGGAATTAGGACAACTAACAGCATTGAGGTGGGACCCTCAACCCTCATATAGCCCTTCCCACTCCCAGATATCCTCAGTTTTTGGCTAGTGTCCATAGGTGATGGATGTCTCTCATCTATTGATGGAGCTGTGTGTACTTAAGTAACCTGTGTTTCTGCCTTTCTTCAGTCAAGATCTACTAGCCACATCGGCTACCTCACAGAGTCCGCATCGGTACCTCATTGCGGAAGTTTTGGTGACCATACTTGGCCCCCTTCCCTGGACTGAAGACACGGGGCCAGCCTGCACTGTTGATTCTGCATTAGGAGCTCTTCTTGGCACATGGTGCAACGCGTTTGGTTAGCCACATTGTGCTATACAGGTCCAGGGTGGTGTTGTATCCAGAATGGGGTGACCATGACGACCCCCCCTTCTGGAGGGAATGTGCTTGTCCAAAGATGAGGTCTTTGGCCCCCCCCCCTTTTTTTTTTGTCCTAGTGGATGACCATGCTTACATTGTGCTATACAGGTCCAGGGTGGTGTTGCATCCAGAATGGGGTGACCATGTCCATGAGGACCCCACTTCTTCCCCCTTTGTCCATGAGGACCCGTCCTTCGCCAACCCCCCCCCCCCTTTTTTTTCTCCACAAGTCCTTAATATGTGGTCGCTTGTTCAACCGTCGCTGGCTCTTTCAATTTTCCTTTTCGAGGTGCCCCCTTGCCCCACTCCTCATGATCTGTGTTACAAAATTGTCCCATTTGTGGCACCGTACGCATCCCACCTGCAATCAGGCAGGCATCTGCAAGGGCGCCCAAGGATCGGAGGGCGTCCTTAGCCATCTCCATACTGGGACTCTCTCAGCCGCATGCACAATACAGGCTTGGGTGGCTGTATTGGCATATCCTGAGTGCAGTGTATTCTGGGCATGCCCAGGAGAAGGAACGCCTGCGGAAGCCATTTTTACACAGGGGCACAGTTGTTGAGACACTTGCAGGAGCCTGAAGGCGCGCTTTTAAAATCCACCTACATCCGCAAGCAGAGTGCGTTTCTTGGTGCAAGGACCACTGCGACCACAGAGGGGACCCTTGTTTATCCCTCGGTGATGGTCTGTGAGTACCTGAGCGGCACCCCCACTATGGCAGATAAAGAAAAACTCAAAGGGATGGGGGGGGGTACAGGGGTAGCCATCTCCACCACTACTAAATGGCAGGGGGAATTGTCGCATGCTTGCCCTGGGGACTCTGAACTTGGTGGTTTGTCTGATAGCCCACTGCTAGCCTTCCCGCCCTCCGCTAATGCATCTGGAGCCAGGACTGGGGTACTGAATACCTCGTGCATCAGCAGGGGGCATTTTGCGGCTTCTATGACAATTTTCTTGAGTCAGTTATCCGCCATGGGTGGGCTGGCCGCAGAGGGCGCAATCATAGTAGAAGATCAGGTGCTGTGCTGGTGTCTTCCAATACAAGAGCTGATCTCGATCCTCATAGCTCTTGAATGTAAATTTTTCTTCTGGAGGGGCCCCCCCTCGCCCCCTGATCCTCATAGCTCTCGGATGTACATTTTTTTTCTAGAGAGGCCCCCCTCGCCCCCCGGTCCTCATAGCTCTCGAATGTACATTTTTCTTGAAAGTCTTGGTCAAAGATTGAATTGTACCTGACTGAATTCTCATCTCTTCTTCCTTGCAGCCTCCTCGTGTTCCCGTCCTCGGATCCGGCCATGTTGGGCTGCGGAATTTGGGCAACACGGTAAGCATTTCTTGTGTGGGCTGTCTGATAAGTAGGCTTGTTAAACTGGCAGTGCATCCAAAGCTTATTTTGAATAGATAGGTGGAGGCTGGTGGGCTAAGTTAACCTATGGCCTCTTATATGTCTTGGGATGTTTCAACTGCAAGATCTCCCAGCAGGACTAATGGGAAGCCCTCATAATGGGCACAGCAGGTGTACAGACCCAGGAACTCAGCACAGGGATGGTGGGAGCTCCTCATAATGGGCACAGCAGGTGTACAGACCCAGGAACTCAGCACAGAGATGGTGGGAGCTCCTCATAATGGGCACAGCAGGTGTACAGACCCAGGAACTCAGCACAGGGATGGTGGGAGCCCCTCATAATGGGCACAGCAGGTGTACAGACCCAGAAATTCAGCTCAGGGATGGTGGGAACCCCTGATAATGGGCACAGCAGTTGTACAGACCCGGGAACGTAGCTCAGGGATGGTGGGAGCCCCTCATAATGGGCACAGCAGGTGTACAGACCCGGGAACTCAGCACAGGGATGGTGGGAGCCCCTCATAATGGGCACAGGAGGTGTACAGACCCGGGAACTCAGCACAGGCATGGTGGGAGCCCCTCATAATGGGCACAGCGGATGTAGAGACCCGGGAACCCAGCACAGGGATGGTGGGAGCCGTGCCTATAGTTTCGGATCCGGCCTGTGATACCACAGCCTCCTCACTCATTTTCATTGGCAACTGCTGTGCTTGGTCATGCCTCCTGTCTCACCACACGGCTAGCAAAAGAGGCATCAGAGCAGAGCCCTGCGGTCACGTGACCGCTGAAAGAACGAGAATTTTAGGGTATTTTTTAGCGTTTGTTTATGCTTTAAATGGGCTTTTTATATATGCATAAGTGCATATCTGGGACACAAATCTGGGAATTTAAAAAACTTTCCCCCTGCAGTGGGGCATTCCCCTGCACGTCGAGGGTTAAGTGCTTGTTTTGTCTAGGGGGGGGCTTAAATAAAGCAGATATACTCCCCTGATCCTTGGCCTCTCCGGGTTGCTAGACTGGTCCCTGCAGGCTCTTCTCCCCTGGGCTCCAGGATTTAAAGAGTGCCGACATCATCGCGTGTTATGCAGGTCCATTGATTTGCATTGGACGTGAGGACACCTAGGGACATTCTACAGCCATCGTGGAGGGGAAGATAGGTGAGTGCCAACCGCCACAGTGGGCCCATCGTCTTTATTTGAGCCCCATAGACAAAAAGAGCATTTATCCCTTGCAGTGCAGGGGATGCCAATTTTAAAATGACTGGTGTTCTCCTTTAAGAGATCCAGAGCCCTCCAGCTTCCTTCTACGTCCTTTATAACTGTCTGTGTCTCCTGGGGAGATTTCCACTCACTTCCTCTCCTGGAGTGATGAGATCTCCCCATGAAACACAGCAATAGGTTCTGCCCCTCCTCCACTTCTCACGAAACGTAAATTTGGCTGTTCGTTGATCTGATCGGTATCGATTTTTCCGCACAGTGTTTCCTGAACGCCGTCCTGCAGTGTCTGAGCCGCACCAAACCGCTCCGGGATTACATCCTGCGCCAGGAATATCGCCACGAGCAACACGCAAGCTGCCGGACGCCACAGGAGCTCACCGAGGGTACGTCGCCACGGCTTATGTAACTGCCCCAGTGCGCCGGCACACCCAGCAGCTCACATTTGACAGCTTAAGAAATGATTAGCGCATACACTGACCTGGTTTGTCCCATGACGCCCGCTATCTTGGTGTCCATCTTGCTTTACCAAGCTGGTGACCTCCCTTTTCAGTATCGGCACCGATACCAGTATCGGTATGGGTGCATCCCTAGCCAGAAGCATTACCGAACCGGAGAGGTGGATATAAACCCTGTTCTGTATCGGTATATTAGTATCGGTATCGGTGCTGATACCGAATATTTGGGCAAGTACTTGTACTCGCCCAAATGCTCCAATACCTTTCCCGATACCAGAACTTCCAGTCAGAGGAAGATTTACCTTGACCGGTAGTGCCGTAGGGGAACATGGAGCCAGCTTCCTGTGCAATCAGGAAGCCGCCTCAATGCTGTTTGGGCGGCTCAATGCTGATTGGCCAGGAAGCCGGCTTTCTGGCCAATCAGCATTAATCTGGCTGTTCAGCCGGCTCAATACTGATTGGCTGGGAAGCCGGTTTCCTGGTCAATAGGCGTTGAGCCAGCCAAACAGCATGGAGCTGGCTTCCTGGCCAATCATAAAGCTGCAAGGCGTGTCATTACTTGCCTACCAGCTACCTGATTGGCCAGAAAGCTGGTTCCATGCTGATTGGCTGGGAAACCGGTCTCCCAGCCAATCAGCATTGAGCTGGCTAAGCAACAGGGAGCCAACTTCCTGGGCAAATCTTTGACTAGATTGCCCGGGAAGCCGGCTCCATGGCAGCGGAAGCTCCGGTATAGACGAGTACCAAAAGCAAAATATCGGTACTCGTACTTGATACGGAAAAACCGGTATCGGTGCATCCCTACTTCTGGCAAAATTAGGCTCGATGCTGATTGGCTGGGAAGCCGGTTTCCTGGCCAATCAGCATGGAGCCGGTTTCCTGGCCAATGAGGAAGCCGGAACACGGGTCATTACTTTACATGATTACTTTACAACTGGTCTCCTGGCCAATCCACATTAGGCCGGCCAAACAACATGGAGCCAGCTTCCCAGGCAAACCTTTGAGCAGATTGCACGGGAAGCCGGCTCTATGGCAGCGGAAGCATCGGTATCGATGAGTACCAAAAGCAAACTATCGGTACTCGATACGGAAAAACCGGTATCGGTGCATCCCTACTTCTGGCAAAATAAGGCCATCGTTAATTTTTCAAAAAGCCCCTTTTTTACCGCTACACTTGACGGTTAATAATAGGTTGCTGCCATCTTGGCTTCTCTGGGGCGATAAACATTGAGTCAGACGATCTTAACCTCTTGCCGTCCGCCCGTAGTAGAAAAACGGACGGACGGCACTGCTGCATCTGCGGGTTGCCGTCTCCAGACGGCAATTTTTTTCTGCTCGCGCGCGCCCCCTAGCGGGCACGCACGGGCAGAAAAGACCCGATCAATGCACACACCCGTTACCGGGTGTTTCACATATAGGCGATCAGCGGGTCCATAGCCCGCTGATCGCCTATATGTGCTCGTTCGCGGCACCCCCCCCCCCACGGTTGTTATCCCCCTATATAATAGCAATACCAATAAGTGCAAAAAAAATAAATATAAATAAAAAAAAATAAAAGTAACACATAAAAAAGTAAAATAAAATAAAAGTCACATATAAAAAAAGGGGAAAAAACCCCCCCAAAATGTTTAACTCCCCCACCCCCACGTTTACGCGCCTATAAACGTAAATACGCGTCCGGTGCCCCAGCGCGCAAAAATTACAATTGCGCTACACATGTTACATATCGCCGCGAACGTCGCAGTGAGAGCAATCATTTTAGGGCCATCAATCACTGATAACACTAAACTGATGAGCGGTAACAGCTTTTAAAGCGTCGCCTATGGCCAATTTTGGGTATTATCGTTTTTTGAGGTTTCGCGCGCGCACGCAATTTTAAGGCTTGACATGTTTAGTGTCTTTTTACCCGACGTGACCCCATCTTTTATATTTTACCAAAAAATTGGGTAATAATAAATGTTTTATCATTTAATATAGGGGAAACTGTTTTTTTTTTTAAATTTCGGTAATTTTTCCTTAATATAGTAAAAAAATAAAACCCCCAGTGGTGAATAAATACCACCAAAAGAAAGCTCTATCTGTCCCCAAAAAAGGGTATAAAATTCATTTCAGTACAGCGCTGCATGACGGAATAAATGTCAGTCAAAGTACCGCAGCGCTGAATACTGAAAAATGGCCTGGATGGGAAGGGGGTTTAACACCGCGGATGTCAACTGGTTAATAACTTTTCCTGCTCCTGTATTTTCACGGCAACACCCGGCTGTCATTTTGACAGCTGGGAATTGCCAGGCAAGTGCGGGGGGCATCAGCGGGGCAGAAGGACAGGACGTACCACACACGCCCTGTGTACATACACGAAGTTATTTGGGGCGTGTGCAGTACGTCCAGTGTCCGCAGCTTCTTGAATACCTTTTAATATATACCAATGTATATTTCTTGAGGCCGTGATGTCTGTTTGTCTTTTACATGCAGCAGGCAATGTCTTTATTCTTGTTCCCTCTGCAGCCTTTGCTGATGTCATCGTCTCCTTGTGGAGCCCGGAGGCTCCGGAGGCAGCAAACCCGGCCCGTCTACGAGCGGTGTTCCAGAAATACGTCCCATCTTTCACTGGATACAGGTGAGATCATTTCCTGCAAACAAATCGCAAATCGGGGAATCCAGATTGTTTCTGTTCACAGGAGTGCAGATTCATGTGGTCCGTTGCCCCGGTACCTGTATTGTTGTCTTGTTGCCCCGGATGCATCAGTGTTCCCATATGGCTCATAGTGCTGTTATTACATCGCTGGTTCTTAAAGGGCAAGGCACTTTTACTCTCAGAGAAAACATTTTTTCAGCCATTATTGTAACGTTTGATTCGAATGTTTACACGCTTGCTGTTCCATGTTGTCATTAATATGTTCTGTATGAATCATTGTCTGTGTGTGGAACATCGACACATTTCCTTGTTCCCCAGTAAGATTTGGCACCCCGACCCTGTGATTCTGCTCATCAGGGATTGTAAATGCCAAATAACATTTTATCGCCACCAACTGTTCGGAAAGAAATTATTCACACCCCTGTGCAGGGAGTAAGCACAGGATGGTAGGCAAGAGGCTGCAGTCCCGCCCCATGAACCCTATTCCTCCTCTTACAGTCAGCAAGACGCTCAGGAATTTCTCAAGTTCTTCATGGACCGGATCCACGTGGAGATCAACAGGAAGTGCAGGAAGACTCCCAGCATCCTCTCTGATGCCAAGCGACCCGTGTCACAGGAGCCCCAAGACTCACTCAGGTAAGCATCATCTCTCTGTCTCCCTCTTTCTCCTCTCTCTCTCTTCATCTCTCTCTGTCTCCCTCTTTCTCCTCTCTCTCCCCCTTCTCTCTCTTTATATATATAATATTTAGTGAATATATCTATCTTTTATTTTATTGTAATACAATTGAATCTCCTTCAAATGGGAAAGCTGCTTCATTCCAGCGTTTCACACTCTGCATTCTGTGATGACACGTGCAGGAGAAGTGCAGGGAGCGCTCCCTGTAAAACATGGGCATCATTTTCCTTCCTGGTTCAGCCCACAGAGGGAGAATGACCACACATGAGCTACGATTCTACCTTCACACACGTGTACATGGCGTGTAGAGGGACAGGTTGAGGTTTTGGTGCATGGATAAAGGGGGCCTTATCCTAGGGGGTCTCAGTGTTGTGAGATGAGGGGCACCGATGTTTAATACATGAGGAGGAACTGACCCGGAGATATATTTCTGTTCTGCAGTGACGATGAGCGGGCCAATCTGATGTGGAAGAGATACCTGGAGAGAGAGGACAGCAAAGTCGTTGGTGAGTTCTTCTCTAATATCACAAGTGTGATTGCTGAGCAATGTATTACTACCTTGGCCCTCACTGGAGCTACACGGGCGATACTTAAGCTGAAGTTTAATCTGTTTATATTTTACTTTCCTGGCTCCTCCTCTCATCAACAAATAAAACCTTTCCATTTTCATTGCATACCTTATTGTAGTGCTGGTGATGTCATCACTGAGTCTCTGTGCTTCTCTATGCAGTGCAGGCAACTCATGGCTGATGGGAGGAGCCAGCAGGGTGCTGTGATCTTTTTAGGAAGCTATGCTCAGCCCCCTGCTGGCCCCTCCCACCAGTCATGAGCTGCCTGCATCAGTACTCCTCTCAAGAGCCCTCAGCCCTGATGCAGAAAGTGGGAGGAGTTCTGCAAATATCACAATTCTTTGATAGGTGGACGTCAATCTGGAGGAGTGGGGCGTTCCTGGGCAGGCTGTAATTGGAAACAAACTGTCCTGGGTAATGCCCACATGTGACGCTGAGCCTTTATGATTAAATGAACTGAAAGCCAATGAATGAAAGGGGCGGGGCCAGGCACTGTCAGGCTGGGGAGGAAAGAAGTGATGATGCTGGACGTCCCCCAGCCAGGAAATGAGGTGGGCTCTGTTTGACTTGTTGTAGCTTCTAATTTTA
>NW_017308398.1:49336-67725 GCF_000935625.1 Nanorana parkeri | reverse complement strand
GTGCCAGTCGTGTGGCTACCGGTCGCCGACCTTCGAGGTGTTCTGCGATCTCTCCCTCCCCATCCCAAAGGTACGCAGGAGAGCCAAACTCGCCCTCGAAAGGGGTTTCAATAACCGCATTGGCGAGACTGGAACAAGCACGCACTCCAGATCATTTTTCAGATAGTGGTCTTAAAGCTGTACGCCCGCTCTCAACCGCTAATGTGCAGCAGTTGGAAGATACACAAGTCCTTGGGTGGTGGTGGTGGTAGCCTGTCGCTGAATATTCCAGTGTTCTGAGTGGTGCAGATTTAAATAATTAAAGCCTGTCTGCGGGCAAACCAAAAAATTGCCTTTGCAGTTTTTTGGGGGGCTACACCAGCACTGCAAGGGTTAACTGTTTGTTTATGCCTAGGGGACTGGAGAAAGGCACTCTTACTTACCTGACCCACCCCCTCCGGCGTCCTCATGGTGGAATGTCCCTCGGCCTCCTCATGTCTAATGCAGGTCGATGGCCCAGCCCCTTTCTAATTCACAATGACTGGCAGCCCTGCTGACCAATAGAGGGGCTCGGGAGGCAGGAGTGGGTGGGTCTACCTTTGACTTTTAAAGGAACATTTCAAGTTTGGCTTATAAGGGGGTGACCTCTGCTTTTGCATTGTCAGTCTCTAGTCCAGTCTGATTGGGTTGGTGGAAGCTTTGCTTTAAAGTGGACCTGTCAGTAACTTTAGAAGTCTGTAGGAATACATTCCTGACCTGTCCCAATATACAGGAACAACATCATTTTCCCAGTGTTCACCATTGAAAGGCTGTCCTTGAGCTCCAGGCAGTGACTTTGCCTAGGCTGAGATGATGTCATCAGGCTGCTGCAGGCAGGAGGAAGTATTTCCTTAGTCTCCCCTCCCTCAGTGATCAGTCTGCTGCAGGCAGGAGGAAGCATTTCCTCAGTCTCCCCTCCCCCAGTGATCACTCTGCTGCAGGCAGGAGGAACATTTCCCCAGTCTCCCCTCCCCCAGTGATCAGTCTGCTGCAGGCAGGAGGAAGCATTTCCTCAGTCTTCCCTCCTCTAGTGATCAGTCTGCTGCAGGCAGGAGGAAGCATTTCCTCAGTCTCCCCTTATAAATACTTGGAGGGGTTGCAGTGACACATTGCTGAAATTGTATTCCATTAACATGAAAAAGCATAAATGGGAGGTCCTATAAAAAAACTTTATTTATAAATTGGGTAAATGAAGAACAAAATGGCTTCTCCTTTCTTTCTGTTCTATTTTACTGTCACATCTGATGTCCTCCTCACCCAACTTCCTGTGTTTTGTTTTCTTCTCTCTGTAGAAAGGTTTCAGTAGTGGGAAGGTCTCCCTGTACGACTGCTTCAGCCTGTTCACCAAGGAGGAGGAGCTAAATTCAGAGAACGCCCCCGTAAGTGCCTGACCCTGTCTTTTACATGACCCTATAATACCCAAAGCACACCAAGATTGAAGGAAGAGCACACGTGGCTCTTGTAATTATTCTGGAGTTCTTCTTTATTCTGTTTTCTGGCTCTGGTCTTCCTGTGTATGAGGGCCGCTGTCAGCGCTGATAGCGGTTAACCGTGAATCTCTGCTTATTCTCTTAACAGATCTGCGATCGATGCCGTCAGAGGACCAAAAGTACAAAGAAGCTCACCATCCAACGCTTCCCCCGAATACTCGTCCTTCGTATCCTTTTACATCCTGGTCCCAGAGGTAGCTGCCTCCAACGTCTGTCATAAAGCCGCCTGAGCGCTTCCAGGGGCCGGTAAACATGTACCACCCCCCCGCCCAGCGGCTCTCAACTTGCTTCCCGGGCTCTACTGCCCCTCTGCCAACACCCGGGACTGGCATATCACGGGCGTCAGTGGGAAGAGAGACTTGGAAAACGTCCGTTCACTGATCTGCCAACACCTAGGACCGGCATCACGGGTGTCAGCAGGAAGAGAGACCGGAAAGCGTCCATTCACTGATCTCCTCCCCACTGAATGATGATGATGTCATCACTTCCGGTTCCCAAGCTGTCATTCCCCGGCTAGAGAAGCCACAGAAGAGGCTGATCAAGCATGATCTGTCCCTAATCAGCTTCAGTGGGCTGCACAGCTGACACTAAGGAGCTAATAGACCCCTAATGTCACCTTAAAGAGGACCTGTCACTACTAAAGCGAGCCTCCCTATGCGATAGCACCGTTTCGCAGGCGCACGCAATTTGTAAAGCTTGGCATGTTGGGTGTCTATTTACTCAGCACAACCTCAACTTTTATATTTTGCACAAAAAACAAACAAAAACAGGTAAAATATTACGGTTTTGTGCAAGAAAATTAACTTTAAATTTATGTTTTTACTGAAATTTTGGGTTTGATAGAGTTGCTGTTATAGATCACTGTCCCCGGGCGCACAGTAGACGCGTCCAGGGACAGTGATTGATTTGAAACCACATGTAATCCTATCACATACGTTGCGCCCGCTGTCACCCGGTCTTTAAATTGAACCAGGTGACAGCGGCCGCATCTAAACCGGAAATTTTGGATTCCCAAATGTCACATTCAAGCATAGTGTGAGTGTAGCCTTAAAGGCCTCAGCTGGTGTTGATATCTTTGGCAGTGTTTGCACACTACTGGGGGGTTTTCCTTAACGTCCCGCCCCCACCAGACCTTAACCGGTTCTCCACCACGCGGTTTTCCATCAAGAAGTGTTCGGTGTCTGTCGAGTTCCCCGTACACCGGCTCAACCTGAAGGAGTTCGCCAGCGAGAAGGCCGGTAAGTGCGGAAGTTTGAGGTAGGGAGCAGTAAAGCACAATCACTGCACAGCCAGGAACGATCTATATAACCATCTGTATAATGTGTATCTAAACCCAAGAGTATCATATATTGCACCGTATTGGTCCTTAGATGAGGCGGCTGCATTCGTTTTCTTTTTTCAGGATTGTCATCCTGCAACACTGCCGAAAGATCCCACACTGCGCATGCTTGCCCTAAGCACAGCACCCAAGCAGGCACAGTGATAAGGACCTTGGCCGCATTGCGCATGCTTGGCCTAAGCACAGGATCCAAGTGGGTATAATAAGGACCCCGGCTACACTGGGCATGCTTGCCCTTAACACAGCACCCAAGCAGGCACAATGATAAGGACCCCGGCTACACTGCGCATGCTTGCCCTGAGCCTGACACCCAAGTGGGCATAATAAGGACCCCGACCACAATGTGCATGATTGCCCTAATCACGGCACCCGAGTGGGCATAATGACAAGGACCCTGGCCACAATGCGCATGCTTGCCCTGATTACGGCACCCAAGTGGGCATTATGATAAGGCCGGCTGCACTACACATGCTTGGCCTAAGCCTGGCACCCAAGTGGGCATAATGAGAAGGACCCCGGCCACAATGTGCATGCTTGCCCTGATTACGGCACCCAAGTGGGCATTATGATAAGGACTCCGGCTGCATTTCGCAAGCTTGGCCTAAGCCTGGCATCCAAATGGGTATAAAAATAGGTACCCCAGCCACACTATGCATGCTTTCCCTAAGCATGGTGCCGAAGTGCGCACAATAATAAGGACCACAGCCACACTTTGCATGCTAGCCCAAAGCCCGGCACCCAAGCGGGCACAATGATAAGGACCCCGGGCATGCTATACCTGCTTGCCCTAAACACGGCATCCAAGTGGGCATGAGGATATGAACCCCCCAAGCACAGTACCCAAATGAGCACCATGATCAGGACCCCATCACTCTACTCATACTTGCCCTAAGCACGGCACCCAACTGGGCACAATGATAAAGACTCCAGCCCAACTGTGTATGCTTGTTCTAAGCATAGCACCAGGTTGGCGGCAGAGGGTGTGGTCTGAGCTGGCGGCAGAGGGTGTAGTCTGAGATTGTAAAAGGTGTGGCCTGAGCTGGCGGCAGAGGGTGTGGTCTGAGCTGGCGGCAGAGGGTGTGGTCTGAGATTGTAAAAGGTGTGGCCTGAGCTGGCGGCAGAGGGTGTGGTCTGAGCTGGCGGCGGAGGGTGTGGCCTGAGATTGTAAAAGCAATGCTTTTACGCTATGTTGCGCCAGTGAAAGTTCTCGCTGTTGCAAAGCCGCCGGGGGCGCGATGTCCCGGTGACCCCGCCAGCGAAAGGGGATCTGTGCGCATTAGTGTCAAGGACTCGCCTGACAAGATTAACTCGGATTACCATACCCGCTGTAGTCGGACCAATCACACCAAGTCACCTACAGATAATAAATTCCAGAGGAGCAGTCCAGTCTGCCCTTGATCCTCACCAGAGGAGCTTACCATCTAATGCCGGAGCTTGTAGGGGAACAAGAGGGAAGATTTTAATTTGTTCTCGATAAAATTAAAGTCCAACTCCAGCCAAAATAAATATTGTTTTCTATTGGACGGAGCAGGGAAGGGTTTTGCAGGGTGACATGGGCATAACAACTTGAAAGAAGACCTTTTCTTTATATTAGCATTGATGTCTCCACGGAAGAAATTTTGCTCACTTCCTGTTTTGGGGGCCACACAGGAAGTAAAGAGAAATGGTGACCGGGACAAATATGGAGGGGGCATTTCACTAGCAGGGTTAACGTGATGACCTTTCTATTTGTCCTGGTGACTATTGTCTCCATTTTAGAAAGTGATATAAGATGTTATGGTTGTCAGGAACTGACAATGTGATGACCTTTCTATTTGTCCATTTCCGAAAGTGTTAGAAGATATGAAATGTTATGGTTGTCACCAGAACAGGAAATGACCATGTGATGCCCTCTCTATTTGTCTTGGGTACTATTGTCTCCATTTCAGAAAGTGTTAGAAGATATGAAATGTTATGGTTGTCACCAGAACAGGAAGTGACAATGTGATGCCCTCTCTATTTGTCCTGGTGACCATTGTCTCCATTTCCAAAAGTGTTAGAAGATATGAAATGTTATGGTTGTCACCAGAACAGGAAGTGACAATGTGATGCCCTCTCTATTAGTCCTGGTGACCATTGTCTCCCTCTCTAAATGCGATAGAAAATATAAAATGTTATGGTTGTCACCAGAACAGGGATTGAAGAGAAAAATGTTGTGTACACCCGATGTCCACAAGTGTTTAAGGAGATTACCCTCACATTAGAGAGATTTCCTCTCACTTCCTGTTGTGTCTCCAGGACAGGAAGTGAAGGGAAATCTCCCCAATACGTCACCTACAGGGGTTATAACAATCCCTACTCCCTCCAAACCTAAGAAATATCTTGTACTATAACGCTGTACAGATGAAGTTTGCTTTTTCGATTCTTTTAAATAAAGTTACCAATTCCCATGATCCTTTTCAGCTCCTTGAATCCCATTTTCAAAGTGAGGTTCAGCGGGTTTTGTAAATCTATTTCTAGGAGTCTCAGTACCACTGCTGTACACGTCCTGTAAATCGACAGAAGACCACCCACTTCCTGTAAATGTACGCCCCCGCGGGTAACAGCTTTGATTTGTGATTTCAGGGAGCCCCGTGTATAACCTGTACGCCCTTTGCAACCACTCGGGCAGCGTCCACTACGGCCACTACACCGCCTACTGCAAGGACCCGTCCGGCTGGTACGCCTACAACGACTCCAGGTGAGCCCCACTGCCATCTCCGTCCGTGTCTGCCCCAGAGGGTTCTGGGAACTCCCCACTGATGTCTCTTATCTTCCTGTCCACAGGGTGACACCCATCAGCGAGAGCCTGGTGCAGTCCAGCGAGGCGTACGTCCTGTTTTACGAACTGGAAGACGCGTGTTCGATGAAGTGACTGATGGGGAGCTCCAGGGAGGTGTCACCTGACCTTCACCCTCCTTCCCGGGAGGGGTCACCTGACCATCACTCTCCTTTCCAGGAAGGGTCACCTGAGCTTTTCCCAGGAGGGGGGCACCTGAGCTTTTCCCAGGAGGGGTCACCTGAGCTTTTCCCAGGAGGGGTCACCTGAGCTTTACCCTCCTTCTCGGGAGGTGTCACCTGAGCTTTACCCTCCTTCTCGGGAGGTGTCACCTGAGCTTTACCCTCCTTCTCGGGAGGGGTCACCTGAGCTTCACCCTCCTTCTCGGGTGGGGTCACCTGAGCTTTACCCTCCTTCTCGAGAGGGGTCACCTGAGCTTTACCCTCCTTCCCGGGAGGGATCACCTGAGCTTTACCCTCCTTCCCGGGAGGGATCACCTGTCCTTTACCCTCCTTCACGGGAGGGGTCGTTTGACCTGCACCCTCCTTCCCAGGAGGGATCAGCTGTCCTTTACCCTCCTCGGCAGGGGTCACCTGAGCTTTACCCTCCTTCACGGGAGGGGTCACCTGAGCTTTACCCTCCTTCCCGGGAGGTATGACCTGTCCTTTACCTTCCTTCACGGGAGGGGTCACCTGACCTTCACCCTCCTTCCCAGGAGGGGTCGGCATTGCACTAGCAGAGGACTCCAGCAATAAAACGGTCCCAGCGAGTTGGTTTTAACAACTTCAGAATGGACCGAAGACTTTTTACGGTTTTCATTAATTTAAAAGAGACGTCCGTTGTTCCCGCCTGCGCAATCTGCCCCATACGCGCAGTTGCCTCTGGTCACCGGAGGCGGGGCTTAAAGGGTCACCAAAGAAGGACGGGTGATGCGATACAGATATTCATCTGCACTCGAAACAAAAACTTTATCGGCAAAGCTGTTGAGGTCAACAAAGAGAACCTGTTAATGTTCTAGCTTCTGTCTGCAGAGCTGGGAGGAGCTTCTAATATGAAAAATTAGCTGATCTGTTAAGGACAACACCCGAAAATGTTTTGTGTCTGTGCACGCCCACCAAAAACTACCCGTGCACTGGGGATACCGCCACACTGCAAGGTGTAAGTGCTTTTACTTACCTGATCCCCGCTCCAGACGGCTCCCTTGGGGCTGTTAGACTGGTCCCTGCAGCGTCTTTCTCCCTGCCCTGGAAGGACCACTGACCTCATTACATCAAATGCAGGTTCCATAGTCCTGCATTAGACATGAGGACGCCGATGGACATTCCACCAGCTGTAGTGGAGGGGGAGAGCGCTGACCACCAGGGGTTAGGTAAGTAAATCTGTTTTACTCCGATCCCGCAGACAAAAGAGGAGTACTTAACCCTTGCAGTGCGGGGGTAGCCCCACAGCAAGGATATATTTTTGGCTTTTAGGTCATTGGGAGTCATGTGGTGTCTGTGCCCGCCCATCTTTAAGTTCACTGGGACCCGTACTGCACCTGAGTCTGCACAGGTCACCAGAATCCACGTGGGGTGTGTGGTCTCTCGCCTTTTAGATCACTGGGAGTCATGCGGTTTTGGTGTCCGCCCACCATTAAAGTCACTGGGAGTCATGTGCTGTTGGTGTCACCCATCATTAAGGTCAGTTGGAGCCATGTAGTGTTGGTGTCACCCACCATTAAGGTCACTGGGAGTCATGTGCTGTTGGTGTCACCCACCATTAAGGTCACTGGGAGTCATGTGCTGTTGGTGTCACCCACCATTAAGGTCACTGGGAGTCATGTGCTGTTGGTGTCACCCACCATTAAGGTCAGTGGGAACCATGTAGTGTTGGTGTCGCCCACCATTAAGGTCAGTGGGAGCCATGTGGTGTTGACGTCCACCCACCATTAGGGTCGCTGGGAGCAATGTGGTGTCGGTGTCTGTCCACCATTAAGATCAGTGGGAGCCATGTAGTGTTGGTGTCCACCCACCTTTAAGGTCACTTGGAGCCATGTGGTGTTAGCGTCTGCCCACCATTAAGGACACTGGGAGCCATGCGGTGTTGGTGTCCACCCACAATTAAGGTCATTGGGAGCCATGTAGTGTTGGTGTCCACCCACCATTAAGGTAATTGGGAGCCATGTAGCGTTGGTGTCCACCCACCATTAAGGTCAGTGGGAGCCATGTAGTGTTGGTGTCACCCACCTTTAAGGTCACTTGGAGCCATGTGGTGTTAGCGTCTGCCCACCATTAGGATCAGTGGGAGCCATGTAGTGTTGGTGTCACCCACCATTAAGGACACTGGGAGCCATGTAGTGTTGGTGTCCACCCACCATTAAGGTTATTGGGAGCCATGTAGTGTTGGTGTCCACCCACCATTAAGGTAATTGGGAGCCATGTAGCGTTGGTGTCCACCCACCATTAAGGTCAGTGGGAGCCATGTAATGTTGGTGTCACCCACCATTAAGGTCAGTGGGAGCCATGTAGTGTTGGTGTCACCCACCTTTAAGGTCAGTGGGAACCATGTAATGTTGGTGTCACCCACCATTAAGGTCATTGGGAGCCATGTAGTGTTGGTGTCACCCACCATTAAGGTCATTGGGAGCCATGTAGTGTTGGTGTCACCCACCATTAAGGTCAGTGGGAGCCATGTAGTGTTGGTGTCCACCCACCATTAAGGTCAGTAGGAGCCATGTAGTGTTGGTGTCACCCACCTTTAAGGTCAGTGGGAACCATGTAGTGTTGGTGTCCATCCACCATTAAGGTCACTGGGAATCATGCGGTGTTGGTGTCCACCCACCATTAAGGTCACTGGGAGCCATGCGGTGTTGGTGTCCATCCACCTTTAAGGTCACTGGGAGCTGTGCTGTGCCACATGAGTCAATCCCAGGGTGGGACAGTTAATGATAATAATATGTTTAATATGTATTTACAAAATAACAGGGGGCGGGGGAAAATTTCTCCAAAAAAACCAAAAACCTGCATAATTGTGACCCACAGTGGCAGCGATCACATGGTCTCTGGCTACCCAAGAGCGTTGTGGTACTTTTACCTCTTTAGAGACTGCATGGAGTCCATTGCACACGGATCCTGTCTGGTAGATACGAGGACCGGCGAGGCACAATTAGGAACCCAAGACGAAGTCGAGTCACATGATTATTTTTCTGCTGACCCGTTATATTGTTTTATTCCCCTCCCCCCCTTCCCAAAAACTGTAATTAGTTTTATTACGAGAAAAAAAAAGTGTTGCGTCTTATCTGTGCGATCGTTTACAGAGCACACACAAGTGAATGAGAGCTGTCGCTCCTCCCCCTTCCATATGTACAGCTGCATTGAGTCGAGTTTTCAATCAGAGACAGGGCGTCTGAAAGCGGTCAGCTAGTGCCCTGCTTTCTCTTTAGATAACCCGTGGTGCTCTAGGGTTCCCTATCTAATACACAGACTTAATGTTGGATTGGAAAGCTGCACATTTTGAGGGAAGGCTACCCAATGTCTTTTCATAGGTGCTGGTATAATTAAACCTGTATTTAAAGTAATATGGAGGTCGTCATGGCTGACTTACAAATGCAAGGTCCTCTTTAACCTGTGAAGCCAGGGGCAGCCCCGGCACTTGTCGCTGCGACTGACCGCAACCAAGATTCAGAACCTGTCCTGGAAAATGTCAGGTTGGAATCTGATCAGCTGCTACAGGGCAGGACTGGGAGTTCATATATCTACGCTGTGATAAAAACCGCTCGCGCAGTGCAGGGAAGGCCGATTTATTACCTACCTACCTACAGTGCTATCAGATTCTGCATTGATCTCTGTGAGAGGTAATATATATACCTGGAAGGGGAACACTGACACACTGCACCTTAGGTGGAGCAATATATCTGATGCTACAGGGGTAGGCAACCTTGACACTTCAGCCGTTGTAGAACTACAAGTCCCATGAGGCATTGCAAGACTGACAGTTACAGGCATTATTTCCAGAGGCAGAAGCATGATGGGGTTTGTAGCTGGTGGGCTGGAGTTGCCCTCCCCGGCCCTATATGCTGAGTGGGGGATTGGAATACGGCCAATAGGTCCGGAACATATGGAACACCCTGATGGGGTTATCTAAGGGTTAAAGGTTATACATGCTTGGTGGGTATGCACATACTAGACATCTAAAAAGACTTGTACAGCGCAGTGCATGCTGGGACTTGTAGTTTTCCACCTTCAGACGCCCATCTTTCCCCCGGAGTTCCCTGCCTCCCCCAGGATGACACTACCAAGCGCAGAATCCGGAGAGCGGAGTTGCGTCATTAAAGAGGGTGGAGGGGATCTGACAGCCACAGGCATGACTACTAGAGGCATGATGGTGGTTTGTGCTTTCACCACAGCCAGAGTGCCGAGGATACCTACTCCTGTGACACTAGGGGGGGTTATTCACTAAAGAGCCGAAGGATCCAGACGGATCCTTCTGCTCTCTTCGGCCGCCTCTGCAAGGGGCTGCTGTACGGGCTATTCACATCCCGGCCCAGTTGTTATTCATTGGCCAGGACCTGCTAGACTCTGGGAGGTGCTGGTCAATAGAAAACACTTGGGCGGAGCTAGCTGTCAATGCAAGCTCCGCCCAATTGTTTTTCCTTTAAAATATATTTTTTAATTTTCCTTTTTTTTTTTATCATTTAAAAAATAATTTTGCAACTTTTTTTCTCATTCTTTTCACTTCTTTAGGTACCGAGCAGAATAGCCGAGCCGAATGCCGCTCGGCAGCATTCAGCTATTCACTCACTGCCGTTCGGCCCCTATGAGAATAAGGGCGAACGGCAGCGAGTGAGCCGTTGGAGCTTCGGCTCAGCCGATCCAGATGTTGGATCCGCTGAGTCGAACTCCTTCTGCACTTCGGCCGAAGGCAGCCGACGTACGGCTGAAATCAGCCGTACCAGCCAGAAGTGAATAGCCGAATAGCGTTCGGCGCGCTTCACTTCGGCTGGGTTATTCGCCCGCCTGCCTTCGGCAGCTTTGTGATTCAGCCTGTAAGTCTAATTATAAATGACGGTGGTGCAGTACACATTTTTGTCCGCTAGATGGAGACAGTTAGCCAAGTAGCTCTACCTCTCATTCACTATTGATCACTTCCATGCTGTACATTTGTACTGCAGGTTAAATGATTACCATGAAGCAATATAGATAAGTGTGCGCAATAAAATTCTGGAGATACAATTATTATTATTCTAAAGCTCTCGTGACATAAATTGTAGTACTGTATGGAGCGCCTAGCCTCGGCCCATGACGTCAGGAGGACGAGCCCATCTGTGGATATGGCAAGGCTAAGATCCTCTATCAGGTTTTATTGCTGTATGTGACCCTGTTCCAGTAACATGGTCAATGGGCTGGAAGACAGACAGTGATGACAATCTGTTCCTTCCCAACTCTGTCCAAAACGAGTTTCTACTTGAAATGTATTATTACAGAGAATTAGCAGAAGTCTAAGGAAGCTTAATCTGCCTTCTTATACCCTTCTGTGACGTGCTCACCACCACTCAGACTTGCTGCGGTAGAGGAAGCACTTGGAGCTGATCAAGAGTCAGTTGTCAGTCTAACACTGTAAACAGGCTTACTGGAAGAGGGAGGAAAGGGCTGACTTTATCAGTGTCCTGATGCTCCCTTATTGTCCTATCACAGGCTGGGTTCGGTGTCCAGACCAAGTTGCATTGCTCAACCGCAGTGTCATCTGCAGGAAGGTTCAGAACCTGATGGCAGAGTGCGGGTGCCGTGAGAATATGGGGTATCCCAGATTCTGGGTAAAACATCCTGATTATCCCGCAGGACAATGTGATGTTCTCCAGGAAAGAAAAACGTACCCTTGTGATCGGCCGGATATGACGATTAACTTTACTACCATGACTGGCCTTTGTGAGCGGGATTTAAGGTCTGTGCAAACATACTGACACAGAATCAACAATCCGCACTCCGCGTATGAAAATGTGACATGTAAATATTTGAGGAATACTTGCATGTAAAGGAGAGTAGAGCGTATTGACTCTGCACCTGCTACAGGTAATACTGTGACAGTGATCAGAGGATGCCCGACCCCCAGAACTACTAATTCCGGCATGCCCGTTCAGTGCATTACATTCCTAGTGAGGTCACCGGTCTCTAGTGAATGCATAGGATAGGCTGCATTCTCAGTGATGTCACCGGTCTCTAGTGAATGGACAGGCTGCATTCCCAGTGATGTCACCGGTCTCTAGTGAATAGATAGGCTGCATTCCCAGTGATGTCACCGGTCTCTAGTGAATGGATAGGCTGCATTCCCAGTGATGTCACCAGTCTAGTGAATGGATAGGCTGCATTCTCAGTGATGTCACCAGTCTAGTGAATGGATGGGCTGCATTCTCAGTGATGTAGCCCTGATTCCTCTATATAGATCATTTAGTTATCACTAGAGTAGTCCCCAGCAGGAGGAAGGAGGCCCTGATTCCTCTATATAGATCTTTATTATGTCTAGAGGGATCCCCAGCATGAGAAAGGAGGTCCTGATCCCACTATATAGATCTTTAGTTATCACTAGAGGGATCACCAGCAGGAGGAAGGAAGTTCTGATTCCTCTATATAGATCTTTAGTTATCACTAGAGTAGTCCCCAGCAGGAGGAAGGAGGTCCTGAGTCCTCTATATAGATCTTTATTATCACTAGGGGGATCCCCACCAGGAGGAAGTAGGTCCTGATTCCTCTATATAGATCTTTATTATCACTAGAGAGGTCCCCAGCAGGAGGAAGGAGGTCCTGATTCCTCTATATAGATCTTTAGAGGATCTATATAGAGGAATCTCCTGCTGGAGATCCCTCTTATCACTAGAGGGATCTCCACCAGGAGGAAGTAGGTCCTGATTCCTCTATATAGATCTTTATTATCACTAGAGAGGTCCCCAGCAGGAGGAAGGAGGTCCTGATTCCTCTATATAGATCTTTAGTTATCACTAGAGGGGTCCCCAGCAGGAGAAAGGAGGTCCTGATTCCTCTATATAGATCTTTAGTATCACAATGGGATCACCAGCAGGAGGAAGGAGGTCCCGATTCTTCTATATAGATCTTTAGTTATCACTAGAGGGATCCCCAGCAGGAGGAAGGAGGTCCTGATTCCTCTATATAGATCTTTAGTTATCACTAGAGAGGTCCCCAGCAGGAGGAAGGAGGTCCCGATTCTTCTATATAGATCTTTATTATCACTAGAGGGGTCCCGAGCAGGAGGAAGGAGGTCCTGATTCCTCTATATAGATCTTTAGTTATCAGTAGAGGGATCCCCAGCAGGAGGAAGGAGGTACTGATTCCTCTATATCTTTAGTTATCTTCAATCACTCTTCTATGTGTATTTCTCCGGCACCCTGAGATAGACAATCATGACTCTCATATCCCGGTGCCACATGTTGGTGTTTCTTTTTTTCTTAGAGCTGACCTCTATTGTCTCATTAACCATCTGATCACTATCATGTGACTTCAGGGGAAAGTTGCCTAATCTGAACTTTGTACACATCCATCCTCATAATAATCAGCTACTCGCAACAAACCATGTTGTAGGTAACAACATATGAATGGGGTTAATCATTTAGCCATAGTAACAGGCGGTCACCATGGAAACTTTCCTGCATCTCACCGATGCCGCCATAAAAGGACTGGGACCCTCGTTCAATCGGGATTACGATGTGCCAAGTACAACTATCTTCCTGTGTACCTTACCTCTTCCTGAATGAAGGTGGCTCAGGTGAGCGTGGACAGCGCCACCTTCTGGACAACGCATGAAAGCTCAGTTTCCATTCCAGACAGATCTTATCTTAGAGCAGGAAGGGTTAGCGTTACACAAAGAAAAAACATCGAAAAGTTCCAACCCTCCATAGGTAGAAGATATATTATACAGGAGTGACATCACCGCTCCTCCATAGGTAGAAGCTATATTATACAAGAGTTACATTACCACCCCCCAGATAGAAGATACACTATATTGCCAAAAGTATTGGGACACCTTTACACACACATGAACTTTAATGACATCCCAGTCTTAGTCCGTAGGGTTCAATATTGATTTGGCTCCGCCCTTTGCCGCTATAACAGCTTCAACTCTTCTGGGAAAGCGTCCACAAGGTTTAGGAGTGTGTCTATGGGAATGTTGGACCATTTGTGAGGTCAGGTACTGATGTTGGAGGAGAAGGCCGGGCTCGCAGTTTCCGCTCTAAGGTCTCGTTCACACCTAGGCGTATTGCATAAACGCGTCTGTCGCGCGTTTTTTACTGCGATTCGCTGTAAAAAAGTCGCGCGTTTCCGAAGGCTACTTGGCTGTATCCAAATGGCAACAAAACGGCCCAAAGTAGTACCTGTACCTTTTCAGGCGTGGGCCGTTTTGTAGCGATTTAGGGACGGGCGGAAATACGCCAAGTTGGGAACGAGACCATTGACTACAATGGGATTTATATTTTTGAGCGTTTTGTAGAGCGTTCGTCGAGCGTAGAACGCGCTACAAAACATTCAGGTGTGAACGAGGGCTAATTCATCCCAAAGGTGTTCTATGGGGTTGAGGTCAGGACTCTGTGCAGGCCAGTCAAGTTCCTCCACCCCAAACTCCCCCATCCATGTCTTTATGGACCTTGCTTTGTGCACTGGTGCGCAGTCATGTTGGAACAGGAAGGGGCCATCCCCAAACTCTCTCAAGTTGGGAGCATGAAATTGTCCAAAATGTCTTAAGAGTTCCCTTCACTGGAACTAAGGGGCCAAGCCCAACCCTTGAAAAACAACCGCTTCACTCCAGACAACACGTCTCCACTTCTCTAGAGTCCAGTGGCGGCGTGCTTTACACCACGGCACCCCACGCTTTGCATTGCACTTGGTGATGTATGGCTTGGATGCAGCTGCTCGGCCATGGAAACCCATTCCATGAAGCTCTTTACGCACTCTTGTTGTGCCAATCTGAAGGCCACATGAAGTTTAAAGGTCTGTAGCTATTGACTCTGCAGACAGCTGGCGACTTCTGCGCACTGTGCGATTCAGCATGCGCTGACCCCGCTCTGTCATGTTACGTGGCCTACCACTTCCTGGCTGAGTTGCTGTTGTTCCCAGGTACTTCCACTTTGTTATAATCCCGCTAAACAGGTGACCGCGGAATATTTAGTAGCAAGAAAATGTCACAGAACACCTGAATCCAATGATTTGGAGGGGGCGTCCCAATACTTTTGGTAATATAGTGTATGTTATATTTCCCTTTTTCGTGATAAGCTGATAATATTCGCTCCGCAGTCTCCGGATTTCTATACAGCTGCTCATTATCTTAATGACTTTGCATTTTGCTGACTAGTGAAAAGCGTTCTCTAATTAATTGCTTTTTCACAACAAAATCCAATATTTTTTTTTCTTTGCCTCCAGTTCTCGGGCTGCTGTTGTTTGAGTGACGAGAGAACACAGACAGGTCAGTCCAGATCTGGAACACCCCGGAGAGAAGCAGAAATTCCAGTTTTACCTCTTACTAGAATAAAAATCTGACTAGCCAGCAATGCAAAATCAGCAGTTTGCACAAATTTAGTTTAAACTCAGCACAGGGATGGTGGGAGCCCCTCATAATGGGCACAGCAGGTGTACAGACCCGGGAACTCAGCACAGGGATGGTGGGAGCCCCTCATAATGGGCGCAGCAGGTTTACAGATCCGGGAACTCCGCACAGGGATGGTGGGAGCCCCTCATAATGGGCACAGCAGGTTTACAGATCCGGGAACTCAGCACAGGGATGGTGGGAGCACCTCATAATGGGCACAGCAGGTTTACAGATCCGGGAACTCAGCACAGGGATGGTGGGAACCCCTCATAATGGGCACAGCAGGTGTACAGACCCAGGAACTCAGCACAGGGAAGGTGGGAGCCTCTCATAATGGGCACAGCAGGTGTACAGACCCGGGAACTCAGCACAGGGATGGTGGGAGCCCCTCATAATGGGCACAGCAGGTGGGCAGACCCGGAAACTCAGCACAGAGATGGTGGGAACCCCTCATAATGGGCACAGCAGGTGTACAGACCCGGGAACTCAGCACAGGGATGGTGGGAGCCCCTCATAATGGGCAGAGCAGGTGTACAGACCCGGGAACTCAGCACAGGTAAGGTGGGAGCTCCTCATAATGGGCACAGCAGGTGTACAGACCCGGGGACTCAGCTCAGGGGTGGAGGGAACCCCTCATAATGGTCACAGCAGGTGGGCGGAGCCGGGAACTCAGCACAGGAATGGTGGGAGCTCCTCATAATGGGCACAGCAGGTGGGCGGAGCCGGGAACTCATCCGAGGGAGAAGAGATTTTTTAAAAACTGTCGGAATAACTCTCCAGCATCCACCAAAAACCTAAAATATCACTTTCGGGGGGACTGATCTTTTGAACTTTAAATTTACTGTATTTGTGACTTTTCTGTTTCGATTTTTCTTTCTGGTCGATCGCAAGAAAAGCCCCTTTGTCTCTTCGGCCATACAGAAAGTATTTGGGAAGTCAGCATGCGATGGGAACAAGTTATAAATAGCCGTAAAGCAGGCAATATTATGCATGCAGACTGTGTTTGCTTTGCTGACAACAGAGAGCAGGCGGGAGGGGGTGGGGAGGAGGAGCAACATGGAGGAGGAAGGTGGGAAGAGCTGCAGCCATCACAGAGGAAGGGAGGGGAGTGTGGAGCCATGACACAGGCGACTTGATCTTACGAAGCCTTCAGCAGGGATCACCAAGCACAATCCCTTCCTAATACCAAGGTAAGCTGGGATCTCCCCCAGGGCCTGCAAGACGTTGGTGACACCAGCCCCTGCAGGATGCCCACAAGCTTCTTCCTCCATCATCTGTAAAATTATATAAACTGCTTTTCCTGATCTGTGTCTGCAGCCGGAGAGATCAGACTGCAAGCTTTGCAGCTCAGGAGGCAGCTGTCAATCAGAACAGCTGCTTTATAAACAGGAAGAGGGGCATCCTTTAAGGGGTGGGGGTTCCTTTAAATGGGGGGGATGCTTTTTAACTGCACCATTACAATGTTACTTCTTTCGCCTTTGACACACATCAACAGAATAGATTTCAGGTCCCGCAGGTCGGGGGCGACCTCTGCGGTCATGGCAGGTGAGCCATTGCCTACCGTGCAAAATTCTGAATTCTTCATGCATGTCGAGTGAGTAGATTGCAAGCTCTGCGGGTCAGGACCAACCTGTTGGTCGGAATGGCTGCGCTAGTTTGGATGTACAATGGTTGATGGATTGACGTGACCTGGGATGCTTGGGTGAAGAGTCCATCCGTGTTCCCAGCAGTGGGTGGTGGTCAGGGCCAGGAAGAAGGTCGTAAGCAGCACCCAATTTTGTCAAAAAGTGCGTCTTGCATCTCAAATCCTGCACAACTGGTTCTGTAACAGGACAGGTTAGACTGCAAGCCCCGCAGGGCAGGGCCCACCTGTTGGCCGACATGTTATTTGTGGTGTTGAATTGTAGCGACTATTCTAATGTCGGCCGCCGTTCATCAGGCCTGTCATGTTCACAGTAGATGGTAAGCTCCGCGGCTCAGAGCTGAGCCCCCTGCTGTCCGTGCGTCTTGCTGGTAGCAGTTTAAATCCTCTGCGACTTGTTCTGTGTCTTGTCTGTAGCAGCGGGAAGTAGAGTGCAAGCTCTTCTGGTCAGGCCTAAAACACGCTTGTTGGTCATGAGGCTACTCTAGAGATCACATGACCTTCCTCCAGGAGGCAAGCCTCACTCTGAAACTTTACCCACTGATATCTAACCGGAAAGTAAACCTTTCAGTGAGAAAATGCCTCTCTCGCAGACACCAGGGATCCGCTATCTAATAGAGGGATCCCTGTTAGATCCCTGTTAATGTCCCCTCATCTCTGCATGCCACATTCATTAATGTTCCCTCATCTCTATGTGTAACATTCATTAGTGGCCCCTCATCTCCCCTTGTGTGTCGCATTCCTTTGTGTCCCCTCATCGCTACATGTGTCACATTCAATAGCGCCCCATTATCGGTGTTTCACTCTTTAAGTGTCCCCTCATCTCCCCGTGTCATGTTCATTAGTGTCCCTTTACCTCCTGTGTGCCACGTTCATTAGTGTCCCCGCATCTCTGTGTGTCGCATTCATTAGCGTCTCCTCATCTCCCCCCTGTGTCACGTTCATTAGTGTCCTTTCATCTCCTGTGTGTCATGTTCACTAGTGTCTCCTCATCCCCTCCTATGTGCCACATGTTTATAAGTGTCCCCTCTGTGTGTCCTGTTGGTTAGTGTCCCCTCGTTATTATTATTATACAGAATTTATATAGCACCAACAGTTTGCGCAGCGCTTTACAATATAAGGGAAGACATTACAATCACAATACAATTCAAGACAAGATGGTAAGGAGGGCCCTGCCCCTGAGGGCTTACAGTCTAAAAGGGAGGGGCGAGTGATACATGAGGAGGTAGCTGTGGGCGGATGAATTGTTTGAGAAAGTGATGGTTCAGTGGTTAGGTTGAGGTGGGATAGGCTTCCCTGAAGAGATGAGTCTTTAGGGAAGGGTTGGGGTAGAGAGTTCCAGAGGATATAGCTGGGGGCAGAGTTGTGGATGGCTTTGTAAGTGGTTGTTAATATTTTGAATTTTATCCTTTGGGCTATTGGAAGCCAGTGGAGGGATTGGCAGAGGGGGGCGAGGGATGGAAGCCAGTGGAGAGATGGGCAGAGGGGGGCGAGGGATGGAAGCCAGTGGAGGGATCGGCAGAGGGGGGCGGGGGA
>NW_017308398.1:34537-48965 GCF_000935625.1 Nanorana parkeri | reverse complement strand
GGAAATATCATGAGCTCAGTTTTTGAAAGGTTGAGTTTTAAGAAGTGTGGTGACATCCAGACTGATATGTCAGTTAGTAGATTAGTGACACGATAGGACACAGAGGGGGTGAGTTGTGGAGTAGAAAGATACATTTGAGTGTCATCGGCATAGAGATGGTATTGGAAGCCATGCGAGGTTATTAACTGACCAAGGGAGGAGGTGTAGCTAGAGAATAGAAGGGGTCCAAGGACAGAGCCTTGGGGGACCCCTACAGGAAGAGGAGGGGAGGAGTTAGATTTGTAGGTGACACTAAAGGCGCGCATAGATAGGTAGGAGGAGAAATTCACCCTCATTGTGGTTCATGGGATGTGAACAAGGAAAAATAAAATGAATCCCCCCATGATGAAATTTATTGTTTCCCTTCTCATCTCTGACCGGTAGCTCCAGCGGGTAGGACTGAGGATGGACATGACACATGCTTTATGAGGGTTCTGATTACTCTGCAGCAAAAGGGGACCTGTCTTGAGAGACATATGGAGTTTTCTGATGTTGCTGGTTCCCTGGCTGTCATGCTGATGCTTTGGTTTCTGAACTTCCTGTGTCACTGACTAGGGTGAGGTATGGAGAGGACTTCTGACTTTCACTGGTTGCATGCTTGTTCCTGGCCTGCACGTCGGAGCTTGTGATCGGCCCCTTCATTGGGCATGTTTGGAGCCTGTTTGCTTTTTATTTGCTTTTTATTTGCTTTGTGGTGCCCGTTCCCAGTCCCAGCGCCAATGACACAATACCTCCTATTGACGCCTCGTGTTCTAGCAACAAGCAACTCAAGAGTTTTGTAATATTAAACCGTCCTGACCGGCCCCAGGGCCCCCCCAGTCATCAGCGTCCGCGACGTCTCCAAGTGGATAACGTTTCCAGGTGACCAAAAGACAACCACGGAGAGTCAGGAGACGAGGATCACATCCAATAACTCCACGCAAGATGAGGTCTGCTATCCTAGTGTCTGGTCTGCACTGCTCGCCATGTGGGTGCGACAAACCAGATGGTGAATGTCCAACCAATAGGGGAAGAGCGTGGAATCGACGGCCCGGATTGGTGAGAATCTGATAAATGTTAATTTCCTAAAACAATTAGGAGTGACATCACCGCCCTCCAGGTAGAAGATATATTATACAGGAGTGACATCACCGCCCTCCAGGTAGAAGCTATATTATATAGGAGTGACATCACCACCCTCCAAATAGAAGCTATATTATACAGGAGTGACATCACCGCCCTCCAGGTAGAAGCTATATTATATAGGAGTGACATCACCACCCTCCAAATAGAAGCTATATTATACAGGAGTGACATCACCGCCCTCCAGGTAGAAGCTATATTATATAGGAGTGACATCATCGCCCTCCAAATAGAAGCTATATTATACAGGAGTGACATCACCGCCCTCCAGGTAGAAGATGTATTATATGGGAGTGACATCACCGCCCTCCAGATATAAGATGTATTATACAGGAGTGACATCACCACCCTCCAGATAGAAGATATATTATACAGGAGTGACATCACCGCCCTCCAGATAGAAGATATATTATACAGGAGTGACATCACCGCCCTCCAAATAGAAGCTATATTATACAGGAGTGACATCACCGCCCCCCAGATATAAGATATATTATACAGGAGTGACATCACCGCCCTCCAGGTAGAAGATGTATTATACAGGAGTTACATCACCGCCCTCCAGATAATAATTATCTTGTTGCGGTGTCGCTCTCAGATTTGTCGTGTTGGATTTTCGGGCTCGGGTGATGAGATTTGGGCTCGGGTGCAGGGGGTGAGGTGAGGGGGATCTGGTTTTGTTTATTCCGTATAGGAACGTTCCATGCCTGACATACCTGAAGGTCATATATTTACTTATTGAACAAACTGTCAATCACAGCGGCTCTCCGGCTCCCCCTGGCTGCGGCTTGTTGTCTCACACTTCTCCTCTCTTCTGTCCTTTTTGTTTACATTGCTCAGATGTGATGATAACGGAGTGTTTTGGGTGTAAAAACCTTCCACAGATCTGACCGTTCCTGAGAGAATCGATGAGACCGAGATTGCTGGTTTGTTGCTGTCATGGTTATCCTCTGGTTTCGATAATTTTGAGCCACTGACTTGCAACAAATATGCAGATAAGGGCTTCTGACTTTCCTGAGCAGAGGACGCACCATAGATGGCGGTTTGGTTTGAGTTCCCCCGGCAACTTTGCTCTTTGCCCCACCATTCCAACAGACGTTCTCCGCGGTCCTACCTGCCACTTGCGTCAGGCTCGTGTGCTAGAGGAGCCGATGTGGGTTCCTGATGACCGCATGGTCTGGGATGTAATAGAGGCAACAAGGTGTCCTCTCCCTTCCCTTACCCATGGAGGGGTTTGTGTTGCCATTAACAAAAATAATTATCCCTTACCTGTGGAAAGCCTGTGTTACCGTAAACACGAAGGCAAATCCACTCCCTTCCCTTACCTGTGGAGAGCCTGGGTTACCATAAACACAAAGGGTAATCCACTCCCTTCCCTTACCTGTGGAGAGCCTGGGTTACCATAAACACAAAGGGTAATCCGCTCCCTTTCCTGTAGAGAGCCTGGGTTACCGTAAACACAAAGGGTAATCCACTCCCTTCCCTTACCTGTGGAGAGCCTGGGTTACCATAAACACAAAGGGTAATCCACTCCCTTCCCTTTCCTGTGGAGAGCCTGGGTTACCGTAAACACAAAAGGTAATTCGCTCCCTTCCCTGTGGAGCCTGGGTTACCGTAAACACAAAGGGTAATCCGCTCCCTTTCAGCCTGGGTTACCGTAAACACAAAGGGTAATCCGCTCCCTTCCCTTTCCTGTGGAGAGCCTGGGTTAATTTACCGTAAACACAAAGGGTAATCCACTCCCTTCCCTTTCCTGTGGAGAGCCTGGGTTACCGTAAACACAAAAGGTAATTCGCTCCCTTCCCTGTGGAGCCTGGGTTACCGTAAACACAAAGGGTAATCCGCTCCCTTTATTGGATTCGTACTATGCTTGGTTAAGTAATCCTCCTTTGGGTGAGAAATCTCCGGGTGATACCCCGCACCCAGTTTGGAAGGACTATTCCCACACCATACCAGCGCCTGACAAGGCAATCGGTATTATATGAACTTGTTTCGTATTCACAGAGGTGACCACAAATGCAACAGTTATTTACCATCAACATTATGTTCCCATTTTTACTTTGAGTTCAATATCTATGGTGAAGTTGAAGAAGCAGCTACTTTTGGATACATCATATCTCACTTGAGTCATTTATCCTAGACCTCTTCATTCAGCGCTGTTTTGCTCTCACATTGAGCTGTACCTGTACCACAAGATTCAGCAGCTGGCCTCGGTGTGCCTGTGAATTGAATGAGTGTTTTGTTTATTTGATCAATTTTTAATGAGTTTACAGCAGGGTTATCTGGTGATAAGTAGTAGGTGAAGTGTGAAATGACCCACAATGTTTTATAGCATTTAAATAAACTTTATATATTTTTATACTCAATTCGGCATTCCGACCCTCATTGTACTGCCTTGATCTAATTGATCAGATCCCTCTTCTTTGTATAGTTATACACAGTAGAGGGTCGTTTGATAGCCGATAGTTCATGCAATTCTCACCCATACACCGGGTTAATCACTAAATGTTGGGTTTTGGACTCTGGGTATTATTTTGTTTTTCTAATCCACTCTCTTCCCTTACCTGTGGAGAGCCTGGGTTACCGTAAACACTAAGGGTAATCCACTCCCTTCCCTTCCCTTACCTGTGGAGAGCCTGGTTTGCAAAAAAACCACAAAAGAAACTCTGCTCTCTTCCTTTAACGGGGGAGGGGTGCAATAAACACTAAGGGTAATCCACTCCCTTCCCTTACCTGTGGACAGCCTGGGTTACCGTAAACACTAAGGGTAATCCACTCCCTTACCTTACCTGTGGAGAGCCTGGTTTGCAAAAAAAACACAAAAGAAACTCTGCTCTCTTCCTTTAACGGGGGAGGGGTGCAATAAACACTAAGGGTAATCCACTCCCTTCCCTTACCCGTGGAGGATCTAGGTTGCAAAAACACAAAGGGCAATCCCTTCCCTGTGTAAGGTCTGGATTTGCATATACATAAAGGGAAATCTGCTCTCTTCCTCCGATTGGAAGGGGGGGGGGTGCATGCAATAAACACAAAGGGTAATCTATTACCTTCCCTTACCTGTGGGGGGTCTGGGTTTGCATAAACATTAGGAGTGACCCACTCTCTTCCCTTTCCTATGGAGGGTCTGTGTTGCCATTCCAAAAATAATAATCTTCTCCCTTCCCTTCCCCTGTGGAGGGTCGAGGTTGCCATAAACACAAAGGGCAATCCTCTCCCTTACCAATACTGTTCTATTGGTCTTCTGATTGGGTTGTGTTTCCTGTTTGCTGTGTGTGTGCGTGTCATTGGTTTATATGGTACTTTTTACACAGTGGCGTCACAAGGGGGGTGCGGCCCGCACCCGGGTGACACCATTGGAGGGGTGACACCAAAATTATTGACAGTAATTTTGCTGTCACCCCCTCTAAAAAGTTGGGCACTCGGTCATGGACCGAGAACTGGACTGTGTCAGGAGAGAGGAGGGGACCCGGTGGCATACCTCATCCCGCCGGGTGAACGTCCCCTCCTTTCCCTGCCGGCGTCCATCACTAAGATGGCCGCCGGCAGGTGTCACTTAGATGACCGCAAATGCACGATGATGTCATCGCGCACACGTGTGGTGACGTCACGCGCATGTGCTACGACATCACGGCAGGGTGTCACCTGGTCTCCGCTCCGGGTGGCACCAGGCCTCTGCTTTTACATCATGTTTTCAGTTTGTCTACGCTTTTACTTTTTACCCTTCAATAAACGTCTCCGTACCGGCTGCCGATTTGTAAGTTTTGCTTCCTGCAAAGCCTCTTTTTATTGTCTTGTTTTAGTTTTTTTTTAATTATGCCTTTTATTGTTCTTCTCGCAGGTTTGTAAACGATCAGTCAGTAAGATGGTTGTATCTGGGATCCCGACTGGCCAGACGGCGTTGTTCTCACGTGTCGGATGCATTGCGATGTAAAATAAAAGGGGGGAAGGGGCGTTGCGGAGGCGCAGCGAGGGTTGCCATACCGGTCGCTATGCGGCCCCTGTTGCTATGTAATTTCCTTCCTCCTGATCTGTGTGTTCGTCTACTGAGGCTACAAAATTCCTCAAGTCCTTCTGGGGGCAGAAAACCGTTTATAGCGGCGCGTTTGTGTATGAGTGCGTTGCGACGAATCCTAAATCTCAGTTCAGGGCTTTTCATGCTAAAAAATTATGGGGTTTGCGTCAGAGAGAGTGTGTGTGGGGGGTGTTCCCCCAATCAGCCTGAACCTTAGGCCAGGTTCATACTTGTGCGATCCGTGACCGCGCGGCAATCGTGCATGATACTGCGTGGATTGCCGTGCGCTCACCGAGTCGCCCATCTGGCGGTGCCATTATTTTCGAAGGGCACCCCAGTCGCGACAGGTGGATTGCAAAGTCTTCCGACGCGATTCCGCCCCTGCAATCCAACCCGATCGAAGC
The DNA here is from genome assembly GCF_000935625.1 of Nanorana parkeri. Classification (NCBI taxonomy): domain Eukaryota; kingdom Metazoa; phylum Chordata; class Amphibia; order Anura; family Dicroglossidae; genus Nanorana; species Nanorana parkeri. The sequence goes on along the minus strand of NW_017308398.1, from coordinate 43,388 downwards.
GAAAACAGCTATACGAGGTGTGTCGCAAAAATGGTAAATGTACCTTTTTTTTTTCTTTCTGCGATGTAACCCCATTGAAATGAATGGGGCAGCGCGGCAAGCGCTGTGTGCAATTGCACACCATCGTGCATTTCGGGACGCTATGAACCGTGAGTTTTGCAGTAGGGGGTATTGTGAGCCACTAGCGCCAAACAGCGACTCATCCACTGGAGATGTATGCACGCTGGAGTTCAACAGGAGGCAAGCCCACAACAGGAGGCTTCCACATCACATCATTGCCAAATATGGGGGGGAGGGGAATAGGTAAGTCCAGGGACATTATCAGGGTTGGGTGATTGGGGGTTTATATGTCCACAATTTCTCATGGTCGGTGACATATTGTGCAGATATTTTCACTGTCGGCTCCTCTTCTCCCAGTATCCCAGCACAATGTGAAGAATCTTCTTCTCCCGGTACAATGCGGAGTCTCCTCTTCTCCCGGTACAATGCGGAGTCTCCTCTTCTCCCAGTACAATGCGGAGTCTCCTCCTTCTCCCAGTACAATGCGGAGTCTCCTCCTTCTCCCAGTACAATGCGGAGTCTCCTCCTTCTCCCAGTACAATGCGGAGTCTCCTCTTCTCCCGGTACAATGCCCGGTCGTCTCCTCTTCTCTCAGTACAATGCGGAGTCTCCTCCTTCTCCCAGTACAATGCCCGGTCGTCTCCTCTTCTCCCGGTACAATGCCAGGTCGTCTCCTCTTCTCCCGGTACAATGCCCGGTCGTCTCCTCTTCTCCCGGTACAATGCGGAGTCTCCTCCTTCTCCCAGTACAATGCGGAGTCTCCTCCTTCTCCCCGTACAATGCGGAGTCTCCTCCTTCTCCCAGTACAATGCGGAGTCTCCTCCTTCTCCCGGTACAATGCGGAGTCTCCTCCTTCTCCCGGTAGAATGCGGAGTCTCCTCCTTCTCCCGGTACAATGCCGGGTCGTCTCCTCTTCTCCCGGTACAACGCCGGGTCGTCTCCTCTTCTCCCGGTACAATGCCGAGTCGTCTCCTCTTCTCTTCTGTAGAGGTGAAGTCTGGGATGAGAGCGGAGAGTCTCTGGAAGTGAGTGTCCTTTATTTGATATTTTGTCTGGCTGCATTCATGGGAGCTTTGGATGGACAATGTGCTGATGAGTTGTTGCAGCCCACATGGTTTGAAGTGGTCCTTGTTGGCCAGTAGGGCTTTATGGTGGTATGAGTTAGGGCTGCTGTTGTTTTAGGTGGCCCCAGTATGCTAGCGCCCTCTTCTGTACTGGTCCCAGTATGCTAGCTCCCTCTTCTGTACTGGTCCCAGTATGCTAGCTCCCTCTTCTGTACTGGTCCCAGTATGCTAGCGCCCTCTTCTGCACTGCAAGAAGTAAAGGGAATCTGCCAAGCTCAGCCCGGCAAGCATTGTTGGAGGTTCTCCGATGGACCCGGAGGAGGTGCTTGCAGAATTCCAGATGGAATATTTCTGTTGGGCTGGTGTCCCATCTGGGTTGGTCTGGATAGGTAATGGGGCCCCATACTTCACTGCCATAAAGGAGGATTGGGGTGATGACACTGTCAAAGTTTGTAGTGTTGTCTCCTGATGGCATAGAAGGTTCTACATGCCTTGTCTCTCAGTGCCCCCATGGCTGGTTTGAAACTTCCTGTTTGGTTCATTTTTAGGCCGAGGTACGTGTAACTGTTGGATTCCTCAAGAGTGCAGTCGTTTGAAGGAAGAACTCCTTGATTTTTGTGTTCTTCCTTTTGGAAAACCATGACTTTTGGTTGATGGATAGTGCCCATGCCGCACTGTATTTCTCTAGCACTTCCAGGATGTCTTGTAGACCTCTCTCTGTTGGTGACGGTAATAGGAGGTCATCTGCATACAACAGGAACTTCACCTTGGTGTCATGTAGAGCTAGTCTCGGTGCTGAGGAGGATTCTAGAGCTTCAGCCAGTCAATTGATGTAAATGTTGAAAAGGGTTGGGCCTAAGCTACAGCCTTGTCTAACTCCACGAGCCTGCCGGAAGTACTCTGTTCTCTTCCCGTTCACCTTTTATGCTGCAGAAGTTCTCATTATATGAGCTCTTGATGACGTCATAGGTTCTCCCTCCTATTCCACTCTCCCAGTAGTTTGAGGAACAGGCCTGAGTGCGACACTGAATCAAAGGCCTTCTTAAAGTCCACAAAGCAGGGAAATATTTACCCATGTTTTGTATTGTGGACATGGTTCTTGATAAGACTGTGCAGGGTGTAGATGTGATCTGTAGTACGATGGTTTGGCATGAACCCTGCTTGGCTTCTGCTGAGGACATTATGGTGTGTCGGGAAGCTGAGGGTTCGTTTGTTCAGAATACTATTGAACAGTTTTCCCAGCGTGCTGCTGACACATATCCCTCTGTAGTTGGCTGGGTCATCACTCTTATGGATGGGTGTTATGAGGCCTTGGTTCCATACTTGAGGGTAGTACCCAAAGCTCAGGACCAGGTTGAAGACTTTACATATTGCGACGTGTACATCTGGAGAACTGTGTTTAATCATCTTTGGAAGGGTTCCATCCATCCCACCGGCTTTTTTACTTCGCAGATCTTACATTTTCTCTGCTACTACTTGTGTAATGGGTGTATCTAATGGGTTTTGGAAATCCTTAATTTGTTTTCCTCCATTTCATTTAGTCTTCTGATGATTATGTGTTCTTGTTCCACAGTCAGCTGCTCTTTGGGAATGCCTTTGTACACGTTCTTGAAGTAGTTGAGCCAGATGTTGCCATTTTGGCTGTGGAGGTTGTTTTTCTTGGATCCTGAGCCGATTGGATTCCAGGTTTCCTGGAAAGAGTTTTTTCCCGAAGAGCCTCTTCCAGTTGTTGAAGGTTTTTGGAGATAAAGTTTTTTTTTAAATTTTTTTTCTTTTTGAGGACTTTTTTGTAATTTTTCTGTAGGACTCCATGAGCGATGTTCGGGTCGGTGTTGTCGGGGTCACTGTATCTTATTTGAGACCATTCGTAGGCTGTTTCTTAGTGTCCTGCATTCTGTATCAAACCACTTATTGGATGGTTTCTTGAAGTTGACTTTTTTTTAATGTTGGAGGTCTCTGCGATGGTGTGTAGAATTTTGTGGAGGTCCTATGCTGCTTGGTTCACCCATGGGGATTTTTTTACGCCACTGCCTATGTACTATCGCCGTAGCGACCCAGGCGGCCACTTGGCCCGGGGCACAGGGGGGCCTGGCCAGGCATCTCGTGCTGCTGGGTGTCACTGGCGGCTGTGAAGAGGAACGTTCTGCTGTTCAGATCACTCACAGTGATCTGTGCTGTGGCTGGTTCCTCTCCACAGCCGCTGCTGAGTCAGTGACACTCAGCAGTGGAGGAGGAGGCTGGGCCCGGGGGCAGCAGTGGAGGAGGAGGCTGGGCCCGGGGGCAGCAGTGGAGGAGGAGGCGGGGCCCGGGGCAGCAGCGGAGGAGGCGTGGCCTGGTGACTGAGGAGAGGGGGGGCCCTCCAGTGATCGTGGAGGAGGCAGACAGCGGATCGGGGCTGACAGGTAAGGAGTGTGACCAGCCCACCTGAGGCCCTGCAAAGCCCACCATAGAGAGTCTATGGAGGGCTCTGCAGGGTCACTATCAGGTGGGCTGTGTGAGATCTCAAGTGGGCTCTGCAAGGGGTGTAACTAGAAATCACAAGGCCCCATACAAAATTTTGCTATGGGGCCCTGTGATTTCTAGTTACGCCCTGTGATTTCTAGTTACGCCCCTGTACATAGGTGTTGTTTTGGACGTCTGCTAGCTGTCCTTTTTAATGTCAGGTCTGTTGATGACCTCTCTGTAGGCTATGGTAGACTGTCTGGACCATTTAAATGATGGTGGTAGGTAGGTCTGACGGTGGGTTTGTGGGGTGACTGTGAAGGCGTTGATGTGAGCGGGGCTCATGTCTGTGATGGCATAGTCTACCACACTGTTACCTACATGGGAGCTTAATGTATACCTTCCCAGAGAGTCTCCCATGGCAGTTAAGGATGTAGACTCCGGCACAAATTCAGCAATTTTCTTCCACTCTTGTTGGTGTACCGTCATAGCTGTTTCTTTGTGTCTGTATTGACCCCTGACAGTAGTTTGTAGCCCCCAATATGTATGTGTTCACATCATAGTCCTTTTCTCTCCCTGTCCTAGCGTTGAGGTCTCCATAGAAAAGCACGTGTCCTAGGGACTGGAAGTGGGTGGCCTCGTTTTGTAGAACCTCATAGGTGTCTTGTCTGAAGTATGGAGACTCTGGTGGTGGAATATAAGCTGCGCACAGGAAGATGTCTGACTGAGAGGCGAGGATGGAGCTACTTATTTTTATCCAGGATGTGGTTCTCTCCTTTTTTTGATTGCTTTGATGTTCTCGTGTAGCTCCTCCTTATACCAGATGTATATTCCTCCTGAATGGCGACCCGATTTGATGCTTTTATCCTTCTGGGCAGGCACAGAAAATTCTCTGTAGCCAGTAGGTGCTTGTAAGTCATCCTGTGCCCGGCTCCATGTTTCCAGCACGATTTGTATGTCCACGTTGTGCAGTCTGTTTGAAGTCTGGATCGTGTACTTTGGATCCAAAGGCTGAGGCATTCAGACCCTGAATGTTCCAGCTACTGATTGCTAGCGATGTAATGAGCAGAATTACACGGGACAACCAGATTGTGGATGGTTGTCCCTGTATTACATTATGGGTTCAATTCACATTAATTTTTGTATAGTGTGCTGCGGAGGGTCCGTGTCTCCTCCATGTCTCTTCTCTGTGGAGGTCTTGATGTCCATATTGGGACAAGTGGTTTCCACCATTCCTGCCATCTGCGAGGCCCTGTTCTTCGGGTTAATGTCTTTCTTCTTGTTTTGGTTTATTGGTGCGGTTTGAGGTCTTATGGTTGTTGTTGTGTTCGTGTTTGGTTTGTGCCAGGTTCGGGCACAAACCTCTAATTTTCTCCTCTCCATCTCTCTCCTTCTCCTTTTTTCTCTCCTTCTCCTCCTTTTTTCTCTCCTTCTCCTTTTTTCTCTCCTTCTCTTTTTCTCTCCTTCTCTTTTTCTCTCCGACTTCTCTCCTTCTCTTTTTCTCTCCGTCTTCTCTTTTTCTCTCCTTCTCTTTTTCTCTCCTTCTTCTCTTTTTTCTCTCCTTCTCTTTTTTCTCTCCTTCTCTTCTTCTCTTTTTCTCTCCTTCTCTCCTTCTCTTTTTCTCTCCTTCTCTTTTTCTCTCCTTCTCTTTTTCTCTCCTTCTTTTTTTCTCTCCTTCTTCTCTTTTTCTCTCCTTCTTCTCTTTTTCTCTCCTTCTCTTTTTCTCTCCTTCTTCTCTTTTTCTCTCCTTCTTCTCTTTTTCTCTCCTTCTTCTCTTTTTCTCTCCTTCTCCCTCTCTACTTCTTCCTCTCTCCCTCTCTCCCTCCCTCTCTCCCTCCCTCCCTCCCTCCCTCTTCCTCTCTCCCTCTTCCTCTCTCCCTCTTCCTCTCTCCCTCTCCTCTCTCTCTCGCATCAACGCACAGATTGTGATACACTTTGCGCACCAGGAATGCTATAGGATTATATGGACTTTTCACGGTGTTTCAACACTAATATTAATATTTTACAATGGATACTGTGGGGTTCACTGTCCAGGGTTATTGAATAACCGAACCGCAGATACACAGGTGTATATATAGTGTTACGAGTACGCAACTCAGTCACTCATTTTTGCACTGTTTCACTTCTATATAGTGTTATATACTGATTTTTGCTTTTTATGTTTGGCGGATATACTTTGGACACTAGATAATTTTGAAGGTGTATAGTGACCTATACATACTGATCGCTTATTTATTTATATATATATTACATTTTTCTCACTCATCACGGTTGGAATATAGGTCGATGGATCAATAGAGGTATACACGTTATTTAGTCATCACTTAGTTAGGCACATTCACAAGATTGGCGCTTCATATTTGTAAATACAAAGTTTATAATGGCTGACAGGTTCATTAAAGAAGGGCGGCCATACATATAACTCCAGAGCGCTAGTTTAAGGGAACCTGTCATTTGCGTATTAGCAGGCCCCGGAGGCGTAACTAGGAACCTCAGGGCCCCGGTGCAAGAAGCCATGAAGGGCCCCCCGGCGCGCTGCGGAGCACTGGCCTGCTCGGAGCTGTAGTCCCAGGAGGCAATGTCGGGGGCCTCGGCGGTTGCTGGGCCCTCTTCTTCCTTTCAAGGCCCCTGGGGGTATAACAATGAAGGCATGCTGGGACTTATAGTTCAACTACAACCAACATGCCTTCATTGTCCCTATACACCCCTCCACATCAACCAGGGAACTACACCCTCCACATCAACCAGGGAACTACAAGTCCCATCGTGCCCTCATTGTCCTTATACACCCCCACATATAAATCACCCAGGGAACTACAAGTTCCAGCATGCCATTCCCCTGCAGTAGTTCACTGGGTGATATGTGAGAGGTGTACAGGGACAGTGAGTGTATGCTGGGACTTGTAGTCCCCTGTATGATAGAAGGCTCATGAAAATACTAGTAATACAATGGCATTATAGTGCAGTAAATTTCAAGTTCAACTATGTTCTATTCTTTGTTTCTATAATGACTTTGTATTACTAGTACTTTCATGAGGACAGTAATTAAAACAGCCTTCTATCGTACATGGAACTGTATGTAGTTTTGTAGTGCTGACTTGTAGTTTTCTAGTAATGTCATTATAGAGCATGGAATAGAATATAGTCAGTTCCAAATTCAGCCATGTTCTGTTCCATGCTCTATAATGGAAAGCACTTACCTCACATGTCACGGTCCTCTCAGCTGAAGGAAACTCAAGTAGGCTGTAAAAAAAACAAAACACAAACTACCGTGGGGGACAGCGGCCGGGAACATCCAGACTGGGCTCACTTTACTATCAGGACGGCTGCTGCTGTGTCCTCGCGGCCGTGTTCACGGCCGGCCCGCCCGCATCACTGCTATCGACCGGTGCAAACCCCTCCCGCTCGTCTGTCTGCCTTTGCCGCTCCATCGGGCCCCCCGCTTGTTACTCCACTGCCGCGGTCGGGGCCCTTCTTCCTTCCTGGCCCCTCCGAGTGGCGGAACGCCAGGGCCCGGTCGCGCCGGCGACTGCTGCGACCCTGGTAGTTCCGCCACTGGCAGGCCCTACAAGTGCCAAAAAAAGCTCCAGCATATAAATGGATTATATTTGGTAATCAGGACAGCTCAGTCATAGGTACTTCTTGGAGAACTGTAATTCTACTTCATTTTTGGGTGGACTATCCCTTTCAAAGAAACCATGAAAGTAAAAAGTGACCCGTGCCTTTTCATTTTCTGTCCCGCACAGGAGAAGATGATTCGCCGGATTCTGGAGAGGCCGTGCACCCTGGCGATGCTGATTGGCTTCCAGTTTGCCTTCATGATGTATTTCTCGTTTGGTGGTCTGCGCAGCCTCGCCTCCATTTTTGGTCGAACTCCAGAACCCAGTTTTGACTACAGCCACACCCATGACGTCTACACCAACCTCACCCGAATTCAAGCCACGCTTCATCCTGGGACGCAAGAGGGCCTACTGCCGCCATGGTGTCCGGAGAAATCGCCGTACCTGGGTGAGTTCAGGAAATGTATTGCCCCCCCCAACGCCGTCTTCAGATCAGCCCATCGCTGAGGTGCCATTTCAATACAACCTCAGAATATTCATTACATCACTGTCAGCCTGGTGACCTGACTTTTCTCTGCTGCAGTTATGTAATACAGTTCGGTCCTCTCCCTGCTCCCATTCTTTCATTGGACAATGAAGGAGAAGCAGCAGACGGATGAGACCGATTTCACTCACAGACACAGCATACAGAAGAGCGCTTGTCCAGTTATTAACTGCCTTCCCTTTTCCTGCAGTGGGTCCGATAACGGTAATGTTCAGCCGGGTGCCGACCCTCCAGCGCATACAAGAGAAGAACCGGCTGGTGGTACGGGGAGGTATATACCGGCCACCGAACTGCGAGTCCCGCCATCGCACGGCTATCATCATCCCGCACAGGAACCGAGAGTTACACCTGAGACACCTGCTGTACTACCTGCACCCCTTCCTGCAGAGACAGCAGCTGCACTACGGAATTTACATCATCCACCAGGTGACTCCACCATTATGTGTACCGGCCTATGGCCCAGCTCTTATCCGCCTTCCCCTCCACCATTATGTATACTGCCTTATGGCCCAGCTCCTATCTCCCCCAACTCCATCATTATGTGTACAACCTCTACGGAATCCACCAGGTGACTATCTCCCCCAACTCCATCATTATGTGTACTGCTCCATGGCCCAGCTCCTAACCCCCCACCCCACTGTTGTGTACAACCTCTATGGAATCCACCAGGTGACTCCACCATTATGTGTACCGGCCTATGGCCCAGCTCTTATCCGCCTTCCCCTCCACCATTATGTATACTGCCCTATGGCTCAGCCCCTACCTCCCCCAACTCCATCATTATGTGTACTGCCCCATGGCCCCCTCCTAAGCCCCCCCCCCCACCACCACTATTATGAGAACAACCTCTATGGAATCCACCAGATGACTCCTTTATTATGTGTAGCCTCATGTCCCAGCTCCTAGCCCCCAAAATTCCACCATTATGTGTAATGGCCCAGTCCCTACAACCCCACCCCAACTCCTCCATTATATGTGCTGCCCCATGGCCCATATCCTACCCCCCTCCCCACTATGTGTACTGCCCCATGTCCCAGCTTTTTACGCCCATCACTACCACTCACTCCACCATTATGTGTACTGCCCCACGTCCCAGCTCTCTCTCCCCTCTCCGACCTCCCCATCTCTCTTTCTTTCCCTCCTTTCTCCACCTTGCACGCTCTCTTTTCCCCCTTGCACGC
>NW_017308398.1:15830-34520 GCF_000935625.1 Nanorana parkeri | reverse complement strand
TCTATATCTCTTTTTTTGTCTCTCCCTCTCCCGCCCTCACCGCTCTCCATGTCTCTTTTAGGCTGGGAACGCCACTTTCAACCGGGCAAAGCTGTTGAACGTCGGTGTGAAGGAGGCCATGCGGGACGAGGACTGGGACTGCCTTTTCCTCCATGACGTTGACCTCATCCCCGAGAACGACCACAATCTTTACATATGTGATCCCTGGAGCCCTAAACACGCCTCAGTGGCCATGAACAAGTTCAGCTACAGGTTCGATTTCTGGGTGTCTCGTATGTCTCCTCCACCTTCAGCCCCCTCCTTCTTCCTTCCCCAGCTCCTTCTGTCTTCATTCTCCATCTGTCATCTCCCTCCGTTCTTACGTCTTATCATCATTGGACCATCTGCTCCATCCTCTGCTTCCCGGATCCGTGTGTTTTATTCTCCTCTCCCTCCGCAGCCTCCCGTACCCGCAGTATTTCGGGGGGGTCTCCGCCCTCACCCCGGAACAATACATGAAGATGAATGGCTTTCCCAACGAATATTGGGGGTGGGGAGGAGAAGACGATGACATTGCCACCAGGTAAGAGACCGGTCCTCTATAGTGACTCCCCTCCAATGTCTATCCAGGCCTCCTTCATCCTATGTTCATCTGTTTTCTTCATGAAAATAAATATCTGCTAAACATTAATTGTATGTCTTTATATTTGTCCAATTGTATCGTAACTGTAATGTCTTCCTTATATTGTAAAGTGCTGCGCAAACTGTTGGCGCTATATAAATACTATGTAATAATAATGTTATATAGCCAAGCATCAGAATATTCTAGATTATTAATATTATACATTATGAGATGAGTTCCCGGGTCTGTACACCTGCTGTGCCCATTATGAGGGGCTCCCACCATCCCTGTGCTGAGTTCCCGGGTCTGTACACCTGCTGTGCCCATTATGAGGGCTTCCCAATATCTCTGCTGGATTTGTATTTATTTTATATTATGAAAAATGTAATGGGAGGAGCTGGAACACATAAAGTTGGGTGGGAACACTCCCAGGGGGATGGAATCTGAGTTGGGAATTCTGACAGGGACATGTTACTGTTGGACTGTCCAAGAGATGTAAAAATCTGGGTCTGACTCCGCCCACCGGGGGTCTACCTAATATGCAAATATCACTTTTGGGTGTACTAGCCCTTTAAATACACCATTGCAGGGTTAGTACCAGTTATGGGCATAAATTGTGTTTAGCAGCTTTTCTTTCAAGTTGTTTTTGATGTAATCATTTTTTATTCATTTGTCTCCCCCCCTAAATGTCTGGTTCCTTTATCCTCTGGTACATGCTGCTTCCTGAACTCTTCTTCCCTTCTGTTATTGTGTAACCAGTTCATTGATTTTACATTTTATTTTTATACATTGTTTCCTGCCTGTCATGCCGGGCCTCGTGTATTCGTGCCTGCACTACAAACTGCCCGTGTTGTCTCACTGCCGCCAATCAGAGCTCAGCCCCCTCCTCCATCTGGATTGGTTGGCGGTGGGGTAGCCCCGGCAGTTCTTATTTCAGGCACTGCGGTACAGGAGGTGTCTGTCCCATCTCATCTCTCCATCTTTCTCTCTCCATGCTGTCGCATGCCTCTCCAGGACCTGCATGTTCTCCGTCGCTCTGGCTGCCATTTTGTGTCTAACGCTGTGCGCTTTTCTCACTGTGACTCTGTCTTTCTTCTAAGCAGGTGACGTGAACAGGTAGGTGACTTGCCTCTCGAGGGGCTTCAGATTTCAAGTGGGTTCAAAAAGCTAGAGCCGTTCCGAGGGGTTAGGGCTGAGGTTCGGGTTCAAGGCGAATCCTGCTTGATCAGCTTCTTCCCCCTTTTCCGGCCAGGGAATGACTGCTCAGAAACCGGCAGCAGCAAAATCATGGTCGCTTCCGGGTTCGTTTAGCGGGGAGAAGCAACAAATGCATGTTCACTGCTCAGCTGCTCACTGTGGGCACCTTCCATGACTGTCCTGAGTCTGCAGGAGGGGCAACAGAGCTGGGAATATGCAGGGGCATTGGCCTATTGCACAAAAAAGTACGTGTGTACGTGTGTGTGTGTGTGTGTGTGTTACATACACAGACCTGGGGCATCCCCGATTCCCATCTCTTCCAGCAGGGATGCAGTAATGAAGTGCGGAGCCTGGCAGGTGGTCACCCACCAAGCTTCCTGATTGGATGGGAAGCTAGGCTCCATCGCAGCTTCCCTGGCACTAAGGATCGTGGCTCTTATGTGAGGGATGTAAGTGGCAAGTGCTGCTGAGCTTTGTATCGCTAAGCCGGTCACAGAGAGATCTATGTGAATTCTCTTTCGGCTCCGTGACGCAGTGCCCGCTCTTGTGATTAGGGTGTGCCCAGGCACAGCGTTGGGGGAGGGGGGATTTGGGTGAAGGGATATCAGGTGGGGTGCTTTTACAAGGAAGCATTCACCCGATATATATTAGGGATGCACTGATACCGGTATCTAGTACGCATACCGATTTTTTAATTTTTTCTCCGGTACTTGCCGATACCGGAAGTCCCATTAAGGAAGCCAGGCGGCGTGTAAAGACTCGCCACCCGGCTTCCCGATTTTAGCAGGGAAGCCGTCCCAATGCTTCTCGTCACTATCTGGCCAATCAGCGGCTTCCTGATTGGCCGGGAAGCCGGCTCCATGCTCCCTCGTCTTGAAGCTTTAGCCTTGTGTGACCTTCGCCAACCTCCTCATACATGGACACCGCGTCATTTTATAACCAGGCGTGGTATTCCCGTGTCATTAACCCCGTGTCCTTCTGCACCTCCTCAGGGTTCGGCTGGCCGGGATGAAGATTGCACGACCGCCGGTATCGGTCGGACATTACAAGATGGTGAAGCACAAGAATGACAGAGGCAACGAAGAGAACCCGCACAGGTGAGGGGGTGGGGGGTTGTTGTTAGAGGTCACGAAGCAAAAAATAAGAGATCAATTGAAATAAATATAAGACTTATTAATTAATGATGATGAAAACACATAGCCCACCGATCCAGCCCAGCGTCCCGGAGAATTGTGGATCTGGTGCCGCTGGAGATGAGGAAATTCTGGGTAATCTGTCTACCAGGAGCCATAGCCGGGCTGTAAATGAGAGCTGGCAGAGGAGATCTGTCATCATCATCCGTTTTCCTGGAACGTTATTCAGACGGCGCCATGCTGGGAGGAAATCTGCCTATTTCATAAGTTTAATTAAGTGCCCATTACACTGCGTATTCCGAGTGCCGATTCTTCTTCTTACCCGTCCAATTGTGACACCTGCAGAGCATGAAAGGGATGTACAGCGCCCAAAATGAAAGGTCATTACACATTTATATAGCTCTGACATATACCAGGGCGCTGTACAGAGAACACTGAGCCAATCACATCAGTTTCTGTACAGAGGAGCTTACACTCTAATGTCCCCCCCCAGGAGCTTACACTCCAATGTCCCCCCACAGTCACATCAGTCTCTGTACAGAGGAGCTTACACTCTAATGTCCCATCAAAGTCACAAACAATCAAGGGGTCTATATAGAAATGTGATGTTCACCATTGGAAGTTGAATGATCCCAGTGCATTATGGGAACCTTTTCCCCGGTGTATACGTGCTGTGAAGGAGGAGCTTGTTATACGGTGTCTGACCTTTGCCGCCATTTGTCCCGCAGGTTTGACTTGCTCATCCGAACCCAACGGATGTGGACTCAAGACGGCATGAATTCTCTGACCTACACCCTGCTGTCTAAAGAACAGGAGCCACTCTACACCAACATCACTGTGGACATCGGGGTGGACCCCCGGTCGCAGAAGCCACTACGGATGCGCGGTCCCACCCCTCCGCCGGCTCAGCCTCGGAACAATGTGACCACCAACCAGTCCACTAGAGGAAAACTCACCGTGGTTGTCCAGTCATCCCTCAACAACTCTGCGGCTTTGGATGACAGCAAGAAGGCATTGGCGGCCATTGTAAACGACCCAAAAAGACTTAAGCGGGAAGACAAGGGGCCAAGAACCACCACAGGCCCAAGCAAAATGAAGGCGGTGGTCCATGGTGCCGAAAGTCCCGCCATCTTCAAGCCACCCCAAGAGGCCCCTATAAAGAGAAAGCCCCATGGTGTCAAACTGGAGCCAGTGAAGGCTGAGAGGCCGCTGAACCAAACTTTGCGAAGTAGGCCTCCGACGCTCGAGAGGCAAGCCAAGAAGAACCCAACGCAACTTTGAGAACGGTTTACTATTGGTTGCTGGCAACTTGAGGGAAGACCAGCTGGATGATTCTTCTGTTTCTTGGCCTGGGTACGTTGGGTCGAAGGGATTAGAGACCACCTTTGCCAGTGTGTTCAAGAAGCGGCCGGTCTGAGGAACCGAGCTGTCTGAACGGCGGCAGGACTTGGTCCAAGGCATTGAAAGACCTTCATGTAGAGTCCCCAGTGTGTTTTCAGGGCCTTGGGAGTGCAAAAAAAGGGCCGGTGAAATGCCTCTCGATGGGCCGAAGCTCCTCCGGCCCATTTGAACACCACACTCCCTTACTTCCTGTGCAAGGAAAATCAGGTTTCACTGTGAAAATGGCCAATGACTGAACCCGCTGCCTTGTAATGCCACCCTGCAGACCCTAGGCTGTCTTGATCAATGCCTCCTACACAGCAGGGGGGGAGGGGTGTTGTACATACAATTAAAGCAAACTTGTTAGGACAGAACTGTGGAAGCTGGCATGTCTGATGGGTAACTGGGATGGTGGGACGTTGGGTTCCAGATGGAAGACGCAACTGGATTTTGAGTTGGTGGGACGTTGGGTTCCAAATGGAAGACACAACTGGATTTTTAGTTGATTGGTCCAATTGGTGGGGCAGGGCATTTCAATATGCAACATGTTTAGGGGGCTCTAGAAGACCCCCTTCATCAGGGCTTGTAGTCAATGACCTGAGGACAATCTGGCCAAAGGGTATGGATCCTGTAATTGGGAATCGGCTTTAGCATCCGCTCCGGTCTAACCTGACCTCAGTTGCAGGATAGTTATCTCTCCTCTATGTCAGGGGTAGGCAAACTCCGGCCCTCCAGCTGTGCTGCGACTACAAGTCCCATGAGGCATTGCAGGACTCTGACGGCCACAGGCCTGACTGGCAGAGGCAGATGCAGGATAGTATTTGTAGTTTCAACACAGCTGGAGGTTCAGAGATTGCCTTTAGATCTTGCTAAGTACAGTAAACTCCCTGTTATCCAGCATCCACGGGGATTGTTAGATTACAGATAAATTTAGTTTCTGGTTGCTTGAGAGTTACTATTAAAAATTAGTCTAATGCCATACCCCGTACTATACCCCATACACTACCTTACCCTGTACTATGCCATACTATTACCATACCCCGTACTATACTATACCCCTTACTGTACCATACCACATACCCCGTACTATACCATACCACATACCCCGTACTATACTATATCCCTTACTATACCATACCACATACCCCGTACTATACTATACCCCTTACTATACCATACCACATACCCCGTACTATACTATACCCCGTACTATACCATACCACATACCCTCAAGACGGCATGAATTCTCTGACCTACACCCTGCTGTCTAAAGAACAGGAGCCACTCTACACCAACATCACTGTGGACATCGGGGTGGACCCCCGGTCGCAGAAGCCACTACGGATGCGCGGTCCCACCCCTCCGCCGGCTCAGCCTCGGAACAATGTGACCACCAACCAGTCCACTAGAGGAAAACTCACCGTGGTTGTCCAGTCATCCCTCAACAACTCTGCGGCTTTGGATGACAGCAAGAAGGCATTGGCGGCCATTGTAAACGACCCAAAAAGACTTAAGCGGGAAGACAAGGGGCCAAGAACCACCACAGGCCCAAGCAAAATGAAGGCGGTGGTCCATGGTGCCGAAAGTCCCGCCATCTTCAAGCCACCCCAAGAGGCCCCTATAAAGAGAAAGCCCCATGGTGTCAAACTGGAGCCAGTGAAGGCTGAGAGGCCGCTGAACCAAACTTTGCGAAGTAGGCCTCCGACGCTCGAGAGGCAAGCCAAGAAGAACCCAACGCAACTTTGAGAACGGTTTACTATTGGTTGCTGGCAACTTGAGGGAAGACCAGCTGGATGATTCTTCTGTTTCTTGGCCTGGGTACGTTGGGTCGAAGGGATTAGAGACCACCTTTGCCAGTGTGTTCAAGAAGCGGCCGGTCTGAGGAACCGAGCTGTCTGAACGGCGGCAGGACTTGGTCCAAGGCATTGAAAGACCTTCATGTAGAGTCCCCAGTGTGTTTTCAGGGCCTTGGGAGTGCAAAAAAAGGGCCGGTGAAATGCCTCTCGATGGGCCGAAGCTCCTCCGGCCCATTTGAACACCACACTCCCTTACTTCCTGTGCAAGGAAAATCAGGTTTCACTGTGAAAATGGCCAATGACTGAACCCGCTGCCTTGTAATGCCACCCTGCAGACCCTAGGCTGTCTTGATCAATGCCTCCTACACAGCAGGGGGGGAGGGGTGTTGTACATACAATTAAAGCAAACTTGTTAGGACAGAACTGTGGAAGCTGGCATGTCTGATGGGTAACTGGGATGGTGGGACGTTGGGTTCCAGATGGAAGACGCAACTGGATTTTGAGTTGGTGGGACGTTGGGTTCCAAATGGAAGACACAACTGGATTTTTAGTTGATTGGTCCAATTGGTGGGGCAGGGCATTTCAATATGCAACATGTTTAGGGGGCTCTAGAAGACCCCCTTCATCAGGGCTTGTAGTCAATGACCTGAGGACAATCTGGCCAAAGGGTATGGATCCTGTAATTGGGAATCGGCTTTAGCATCCGCTCCGGTCTAACCTGACCTCAGTTGCAGGATAGTTATCTCTCCTCTATGTCAGGGGTAGGCAAACTCCGGCCCTCCAGCTGTGCTGCGACTACAAGTCCCATGAGGCATTGCAGGACTCTGACGGCCACAGGCCTGACTGGCAGAGGCAGATGCAGGATAGTATTTGTAGTTTCAACACAGCTGGAGGTTCAGAGATTGCCTTTAGATCTTGCTAAGTACAGTAAACTCCCTGTTATCCAGCATCCACGGGGATTGTTAGATTACAGATAAATTTAGTTTCTGGTTGCTTGAGAGTTACTATTAAAAATTAGTCTAATGCCATACCCCGTACTATACCCCATACACTACCTTACCCTGTACTATGCCATACTATTACCATACCCCGTACTATACTATACCCCTTACTGTACCATACCACATACCCCGTACTATACCATACCACATACCCCGTACTATACTATATCCCTTACTATACCATACCACATACCCCGTACTATACTATACCCCTTACTATACCATACCACATACCCCGTACTATACTATACCCCGTACTATACCATACCACATACCCCGTACTATACCATACCCTGTACTATACCATACCCCATACTATACTGTACCCAGTACCATACCATACCCCTTACTATACTGTACCCAGTACCATACCATACCCCTTACTATACCTTACCACATATCCCGTACTATACCATACCCCGTACTATACCATACCACATACCCGTACTATACCCAATACTGTACCATGCCCCGTACTATACCATACCACATAATATACCATACCCCATACTGTACCATGCCCCGTACTATACCATACCACGTACTATAACATACCCCGTACTATACTGTACCCAGTACCATACCATGCCCCTTACTATACTGTACCCAGTACCATACCATACCCCTTACTATACCTTACCACATATCCCGTACTATACCATACCCCGTACTATACCATACCACATACCCGTACTATACCCAATACTGTACTATACCCCATACTGTACCATGCCCCGTACTATACCATACCACATAATATACCATACCCCATACTGTACCATGCCCCGTACTATACCATACCACGTACTATAACATACCCCGTACTATACTATACCACACCACATACCCCGTACTATACAATACCCAATACTATACCCCGTACTATACCATACCCAGTACCATACTATACCCCGTAGTACCCCATACTATACTATACTATACTATACCCAATACTGTACTATACCCCGTACTATACCATACCCAATACTGTACTATACCATACCCAATACTATACCACACCCCGTACTATACTATACCATACCCCATACTGTACCATACCACATACTGTACAATGCCCCGTACTATACCATTAAACTCTGCATTGATTTCATATTAATATTGAAATGCAGTCATCAAAGACAAACAACAAAGTCCAAATCCCATTCGCACTGCCACGGTCTCAAAACCACAAGGTATATGTGGTGCCCAGGTGACCACACGGATGGCGCCGTGCAAAACACTAATAGTAATTAAAAGTAATTCACCGGCACACACTTGAATGGTTTTTAAAGTATTGATATGTTTATTCAATACCCAATGTCACATACTGTCATACGGTGCTAACGTTTTGGGTCCGCACAGGTATCCTTCTACAGAGCAACTGTCGCTCTGATGAAGGATCCCTGTGCGGACCCGAAACGTTAGCACCGTATGACAGTATGTGACATTGGGTATTGAATAAACATATCAATACTTTAAAAACCCTTCACGTGTGTGCCGGTGAATTACTTTTAATTACTATCAAAGACAAACAGACACAATCGTTTCCCGGATAATACATGCCGCAAAACAGTGAGGACACAGGGTATTTTTTTTTCTGGTTAGATGAGACTTCTGGTTAGTTGAATACCAGATAACAGAGAGTTTACTGTTATGTTTTTGTACGCCCTGATGAAGGGGGTCTTCAAGAGCCCCCATGAAACGTGTCGGGTATTCCAACCAACTGCTTCTGGACTATAACATTTGTTTGGTGCTGTCCTTCCTGCCTCCATTTAGTAACTTTTTCAGTTTTTTGTTTTTATTAATTTGCTGTTTTTGTTGTTTTTTTTGTGGTGTATCACACTTCCACGAAGCACTGGAATGGACTACGGCGTAATATTTAATTTATGAAAGATTGTAACAAATGGGACTTTATTTTGTTTTCTCAACAAAGGAACAAGGAAGGACCCCCCCTCCCTCACCCCGGGGACCGGGTCTACGATGGTGCGATTTTACATGGACCTCAGGGTCCCCACACGTCTTGACGTTATTTCATTAAATTATAACAATATAAATGTGTTCGCTTTTGTATTGAAGTCACCCGGGGGCTCTAAATGTCCTAGAACTCCCCCAGACGGTCCCTGGGAGATGCAGGAGTAGGCAAACTTCGGCCCTCCAGCCAGCGAGGTATTTTGGTATTGTGCTGCCCTAGGCAAGACTAAACTCTGGTACCCCCCCCTCCATTCTAAATTTGTCCCGCCCCCTTCCTGTTTAAGACATTTTGGGAGCGATGTATGCAGCTTCTGACGGGCTGCGCTGTTGGCAGTGCAGAATACCACTATTTGGGACTACAATTCCCAGCAATACATTATACAGCAATGCAGATAAATAAGAAGCTACATACTCTTTGTTGCTCCAGGGGGGGCGGCCTGATGTCTCAAGTGGGCTGTTTGGCGTATCAGGTGGCTGTGCAGGGTCTTTGGAGGGCTGTGCGGGGTCTCACCAGGCAGTATGGCCTCTAAGGTGGGCTGTGCGGCATCTCAGGTGGCTGTGCAGGGTCCTAGGAGGGCTGTGCGGCATCTCAGGTGGCTGTGCAGTGTCCTAGGAGGGCTATGCGGCATCTCAGGTGGCTGTGCAGTCTCACCAGGCTGTGTGGTCTCTAAGGTGGGCTGTGCGGCAACTCAGGTGGCTGAGCAGGGTCCTAGGAGGGCTGTGCGGCATCTCAGGTGGCTGTGCAGTCTCACCAGGCTGTGTGGTCTCTAAGGTGGGCTGTGCGGCATCTCAGGGGGTTGTGCAGGGTCTCAGCAGGTTGTGTGAGCTCTACCGTGGGCAGTGTGGCATCTTCAGTGGCTGTGCAGGGTCCTAGGAGGGCTGCTACGAGGTCCCCAGCAAGTCTGGGACCTTATGGCAGCCGCTTGTTTAAAATTTAAAGTGCCGGTATCGGCGCTTCATGTGGGGACATTTTCATGAATACTTGTGAAAATGCCCAGATACTGATAAATGGCAGGTGAGGCTATGGCTCACCGTTAGGGGGACTGTGTTTTTTGTCACCCCCTCTGGAAAGTGCCTGAGTGCTGATTACTGAGAGCACTAGGGTCTAACTGGTGCCTGTTGCATTACTGAGTGCTGATTACTGAGAGCACTAGGGTCCAACTGGTGCCTGTTGCATTACTGAGTGCTGATTACGGAGAGCACTAGGGTCTAACTGGTGCCTCTTACACGCACAAATTTAGACACCGAACGCAGCTGCTGTAACAAAGACAGTGAAGGTAAGAAAAAACAGAGGTGGTCTATGTGACCGCATCTCTCCTTCTGTAATATAAGTTGGAGCTTTAGTACCCCGGAATGTTAGAGATCGCCTGACCCCCCCTCCATATTTTTATCCGCAATATCTCTTTTCCGACAAGTACAAGCAATAGAAGCCAGAACGCAGGGAAGTCGTTTTCTTAGTCACCTTTTTATTATTGAATGTTTCCATTTCAGTAGCACTGAAGATAAAGGAGCAACTATGCAAACTGGGGCCCAGAAGAACCCAACTACTACAACTCCTCATTTTTTTTTTTTATAGTTTACATTTTTAATGGCTGGAGGGGGGGAGGAGCTAAAAAAAAGAATCGGACCTCCCATTTTCAAGCCAGGTCCGTTTTTAAAGTGCCCCCTTGGAGTCCTGAACACAGATCTTAAAGCGGACCTTACAGTACAATGCAAAGAATATTAGGGCCCCTCCCCCTTATAAAAATGTTAGTAGTTCCCAAATGTCACCTGTAAAGAGTTATATCCACTAGGGATGCCCCGATACCGTTTTTTTGGTATCGAGTACCAATATTTATTTTTCTGTAGTCGCCGATAGCGGAAGTCTCATTAAGGAAGCCCGGGCGCCGTGTAATGACTCGCCACCTGGCTTCCTGATTGGCCGGGAAGCCGACTCCCTCTCACAAGGGAGCATGAAGCCGGCTTTCCGATTGGCCAGCTTCTTGACAATCAGAACACCCGGCAGCCGATTGGACATGGTGTGAATGGGCCCTGATACCGGAACTTCCGGTGAGGAGGAAAATATCCTCTGACCGGCAGTGCCGTAGGGGAGCATGTAGCCAACGTCACGTGCCATCATGGAAACTGGGCGGCGAGTAATGACCCACCAGTGACGAGGGAGCCGGTTTCCCCGGCCAATCGGAGAGCCGGGCAGCGTGTAACGACTTGCTGCCAGCTTCCCAATACCGGAAACTCGGGTATCAGGCTAGGCAGCGGCTAAGAGTACTCGCCCAAATGCTCGGCATCAGCGCCGGCCAATTGGGAAGCGGGTCATTACTCGCCGCCCAGTTTCCTTGATGGCACGTGACGTTGGCTACATGTTCCCCTACGGCGCTGCCGGTCAGAGGATATTTTCCTCGTCACCAGAAGTTCCGGTATCAGGGCCCATTCACACCATGTCCGGATCATCTCCATTGTTTCCGGACCCCAAAATGCATCCTAATGTATCCCTATGGCATTTCTGGCCTCTGTTCACACCAGCGCAGTCTATTCCAGACCAGACCAGACAAATACTGCTTGTTCTATTTTGTCTGGTCTTGAATGCACTGGAACGCATCAAAAACACATGGAACGCACCTGTAAGACCATTTTATGCTAAAAAAAAAAAGATCTGGTCCAGAAAATGGTGTGAACCTGACCTCAGGGAAGGTATCGGAGCATTTGGGGCGAATACTCGTACTCGCCCAAATACTCTGTAGCAGCTACGATACCAGTATCGGTGCATCCCGAATATTTACCCTTCCCCCATCTTCTGTGAGATATATATATATATCTATTTTATGTTCCATTTGATGGTATGAAATACTAACATTAAGTGAATATAGAAGGGGGAGGGGCCTGGATGGTTTAATAGAAAAAGCTGACTTTGGCTCGATAAAAGAATGTTTAAAGCTACAGCAAGGACTTATTTCTGTGTTCAGCACTTCCACATTGGGGGCTGAAGGGTGCGTTCTCCATTTTCTTTTAGTTTTGAATAGAGTATGGAACGGTTATAACCTCTCTGTCCCGCTGAGGACATGCACCCTCACTTCCTGTCTTACAAACACAACAGGAAGTGTGGGGAAATCTTAGTTGTCACCTGCAGGTCACACACACCTGTTCCCATTGGAAGAATCCCCCTCGATTCTGTTTCTGGCGACAGTTGTGTAATATCTGGAGATTCCCGTCACTTTGTTTCAGTGACAACGGGACAAGTAGAGGGGGGTGACTCTCCCCGGCGGGTACCCAGACTTCAATGTGACCCCGACAGAGGTTCTGACCCCTTCACTGCTGAATACAAAAGTTCCACACTGGTCCTGGTCACAGAGGTCTATGAATAAACCCAGGGTGTGTGAAACGCGTCAGTGCAGATCCCAGGTGCAGAGATTCTGTGTTGGTTCAGAACAATAAAGTTGCAATTACTTGAATCTTCATGGGAGGGAGGACGGCTTTTTTTTTTCTCTCCTGGAGCTGACTGCTTGAGACAACTTTACATCGGAGCGCTCAGTTAAGCGTTAGTAGGTTTTGGGGTAAAAGTTCCTTCTGTCCAGCAGTACAGCCTGGACCCGGGAGGGGGGATAGTCACCGCTCATGGTCGGGCCCGCTCCTGCCAGCAGCCGGCCTGGTCTGTCTCTGCTAGCACCCGGTCAGGCCTTGAACAGCCTTTTTGGCGTTAAAGATGCAATCGTTCACGGAAACGCCGCGATACGAAGCCCCGATGAGACCGAGAGGAAGGTCGTGCTGGTCAACGTAGGAGAAAAGGTTTTCTGAAGGAAAGGGAGGGGACAGTCAATTACAGAGAAACTCAACGCGTAGATCTAAATCCAAGAAGCAAAAAGATTTAACATGTGAATGGAATCCCAAAAGTCTTTTTGAATCTTTTTGAATCCCTGGTGATCCTGGAATGGAAGTTCTTGTTTGGTCACTTCCTGTTAGACGGTGACAACGCTTTATCCATGTCCCCTAATTGAGCTCTGGTGTTGTCACCCTAATGAGCCTGGGCTTGGCACGAACCCAGTTTGCCAAAGCCTGCTCAGAACTGCGACCGCCACTCCCCCTTTCCCCGCCTAATCAGTGGCGGCAGCATTCCCCACCCCTTAGTGATGTATAGCTGCCGGTGGGAATTTCTCCTCTCTGCATCTGATGGGACTGGGAGGAGGTGTCAACGGTGGCCGTCCCACTTGTAAGCTCGGGTGTACCGTGTACGCGCCAAGCCCGGGCTCTCCACTAGTAGTGACTACAACCAGGTAAGCAACTTCGGCACTCCAGCTGTGGTTACAACTACAAATTCCATCATGCCTTTAGTTCTGGGAGTCATGCCTGTGGCTGTCAGGGTCTTACAATGCCTCATGGGAATTGTAGTTCCACAACGGTAGGAGCGCCGAGGTTGCCTACCCTTCAGCTAGGCTGACAACCATTGCGCAATCGTGATCCTCTGTCACTATCAGCAAGTCATTTCGAGGCATGATGTGCAGCCAAAGCTAAAGTGGGTGCATGTAGACCAGGGGTGGGCAAACTCCAGCCCTTCAGCCGGTGTGGAACTACAAATCCCATGAGGCATTGCAAGATTGTCACAGGCATGGCTCCCAGTGGCAGATGCATGATGGGACTTGAAGTTTCACCACATCTGCAGGTGCGGAGTGTGCCCACCCCTGAGGTAGACAATGGCTTAGGCCTCGTGGACGTATACCGCCCGGATCAGTAAATTCCGGCGGCGGGTACGGTCCGGTTTTATCGATTGGCTGCTCAGCCTGTACAGATCAATGACAAGGGGAGGGGCTCTGCCGCTGTCCATGTGTAGTCACACACGGAGCAAATACCTGACGTATAAGCAGCCCTGGACGCAAACAGCCTGCATACAGGGCCGCCCGTCAGTCCCTGCGCTCCTCGACAGTCATTGATTTGAAGAGAAACATGCTGACCTGGGCGTTGTATGGCCGTGTGAATGAGCCCTAAGGGGCCGGAGGAGAGCAGCAGCATGGGGGTGAAAGAAAGGACAACTGGCAATTGTTTATGACACGCGGGACTTCAGCAGGTTCAGTGTCATCCAGTCTGGGGTTAGCTCCACTTTAATGATCACCATCACTAGAAGTAACCCAGTGAGGTGAATCGAATTCTAATCTGCCCCACCCCTGCCCATCCTGAATACTTGGAGTGACTGGGCAGCACCCCGCCTTTGGTGATACGCATTATGACGTGGGTGCCAGCGGCTGAGATATTCAGCGGGGCGGGGAGAGCTGAGTATTTCTAAAGCCAAACTTTTTTTGTTGTTTTTGTTTTAGAAGGGAATATTTTTCATATGTGTCCCATTTTGGAGATTCTCCTAACTTCCTGTCCACAACAGGAAGTGAGAATTTCAAATAGTTTGGGATTTAGATCCATAGAGAGGCGGCTGAATTGCCGATGTGGGGGTGTAGCCGACCCGAGAGCAATCTACTTTCACCTTACGCCCTCTAGTGTCACCAACTGGTAATTACCCCTTTCGCAGGGGTGGGCAACTCCGGCCCTCTGGGCTGTTGTAGAATTACAAGTCCCATGAGGCATTGCAAGGCTGACCGTTACAGGCATGATGGGGTCTAGAGTGTACCTACCCGCCCTTGCCCACCCCAACAAGGCCCACAAACCCAGCAATATTCTTACCGATGTGCTTCCAGTGTCCCAGCGTATACTGAGGAATACAGCTCTGTGAAAGGAACCAGAGAGGGGACATGGTGTAAATGAGAGGCGCAGAAGAAGAATAACAGCGCTAACCCAATAGTAAAAGATCGCCTGCGCCCTTAAAGTTGGACCTCTGCCAAAATGTGGTTGTTGTATAAAAAGCACTAGTCCATCACAGCACCCAGCCTCAGTACTCTTCTCAAGAGCCCTCAAACCTGATGCAAGCAGTGGGAGGAGTTATGCAACTGTCAAACTGCCTGGATTGGCAGGTGTAAGTCTGGAACAGTGGGCGTTCCTAGACAGGCTGTATTTGCATACAGACCACCCTAGGTAACGCCCACATGTGATGCTGCCCTTATCCTATTTCTCTATAATTGATAGAGAAACCCCCCCCTCCCCCTCCGCCCCTCGGCTACCTTGTTGATGCTGACGATGGCTCGGCTGGGCTTCCCCTTCACCCCGAGCTGAGTTCCGGCCGCCGCGGTCGCCAGATTCAAAATAGTTTCCGGTTGAACGGACTCCGGGTCTCCAAAGCTGCTCTCGAACCAGGCACCGCCCAGCATCACCTGAAAAACATGGCCGTCACCTCCTCATCCTATCAGGGCAACACAAATGTCAGGGGAACTGTGGAGAATTGCATGAGGCTGAACTACAAATCCCAGCATGCCCTGCTAGCGCGTGTTTACCGTTAGCCTGGTTGACGCCGATCCTCTTCGGTTATGTTCTGGATAGGTGAGCGAGTCGTACACCATTCCCAGCAGGGCCGCGTCCTCGAATGACGGGATCAGATGACCGAAACCCTGCGGAGGAGGAAAGGGGGTGGAGCCTGAGAGCAGCGCCAAGCGGTTTTATAGCACATTACCATAAATGTAACAAATCCAATCCTCTCCTAGCTGTACCGTTCCAGGCGACCTCCATGTGCCCGCCAGGCCCAATATAGGATCCGCTTACTCCCTGCAGTCACAACCAAACACTCAGGTCCCATGCTGCTATGTTTTTTTTTCTTCAATTTCAACTAGCTTTATTAAACCACTTACATCATTACACCCATCAAACCGGGCTCCTCCTTTGATGCACATCATCCAGTCCGGAGATCTACACAGCCATGCCACACGGTACAGTCATCTATAGCAGGGCAGCAGACCTGATTTCTATCCACTGCAGTTCAGTGATACTCACAGGTCTTGTCCCTCCCTCCAGTCTGTGATTGGACAGTGAAAGAGAAGCAGCAGACTGATGAGCTCATCTCTCTCCTCCGCTGTCACATGCGACTCCGCCCCCCCTGATGCATTTAATCCTAAAGAAGGAACACCCCATATCAGGGGTGAAATGAGTCAGGAGGCGGAGTCATGTGCGATGAAGGGAGAGGATGTCTGTTTGGTGCCAATAAAGCTTATTATGGTTCAGCAAAAAAAAAAAAAAAAGTGCCATGTTTGTATGGCTGTAGGGAAAAGGCGGATCCTGAAGAGCCACGCCCCCCCGAGGTGCCTTTCACATATCTGTAGCAGATTCTGCCACATGCTACCTGCGCCAAAGCCCCGAACGATCAGATTACAAGGAGGAGAGACGCTCACCGATACGGGCAAAACCTCTCCGTCGTACTCCAAGTTCACCACTGCGACATTGGCCGCCCCCAGCTGACGCAAGGTGTCCGCCATAGGCTTGGCGACCGGGTCCAGCAGCCTGCCTAGAACTGGAAACAATAGAAATGGGTTAGGTCACATGACCATCATCATCAGAGTACACAGGGCGGTACCTGGAGCAGCCTATGCATAAACCATACGCAGCCATTTTTAAGAGGACCTGTCATAGGCGCTTCAAAGACACCTATCAATAGCTAATAAATCAGTCTTGTACATTGGTACCGGCTCCTCTCCTGGACGGAAATGGCTTCCTCTGATGTCACCGCACACTGTGAGCACCTCACAATGTGCATTAGAAGCTGCAGCAAGTCATATAGACTTAATTCCCAGGCTGGAGGACATCCAGCATCATCCAACACTTCCCTCCCCACCCTGGCCCACCCCTAAGTCGAACATCTATGAGGTTGTTAGCTAGGAATAGAGATCCCTCAATAGATTTGGTGGCACGGGGCTGCACGAGACTCTCTTTGGTACCCGACGCCTGTCTGTATTACCTGATGCTGGGACCGCGCTGAAGATGTGATCGGCTGTGACGCCGCCATTCGGAAGTTTGATCTGTGGAAACAAACGCGGTTCTGATTAGTCTGAATAGATATGGAACAGAATTCCCTTCAGAAAGTCGTTCATTTAAAACAATACTAAACGAAAGGGTCATGGCAGGGACAAAATGCGTTTTAAAGGGGTATTCCACCAAATATTGATATTTTAGGGATGAGCTCAGGTTTAAGACCTAAGCCGTTGTTCTGTCGAGGTGGCCAACTCATAGAAAACATCCCCCACATCGCACATCCGCTGTAGATTGCGATGAGATGGCGCTAGTGCGCCAGCCGTCGGCTCTTGCCATCGTCGTTGACTTCTCCACTTGCCGTAGGTGCGCCTTCCAAAGTCTCTAACTTGCTTGTGGCAATCGCAGATTGTACAGCTTGATACTTCTCTTGGGCGGCTGCGCAGGCGCACTGTCGGGAGTTGGATGTCTCGACGAGTTGGAGAATTAGATAGAACACCGTTCCAAACAAGGAAGTGCCATCCAATCACCCGTAGGCTGGGCATTCCCAACCCGCATCTGCATGTAAACAAAGGGGCGGGATGCTTGTGCTGACGTCACGGACCATATATGGCCACAAAGCCATATGTCACTTAACAAATATAGGCATGTAGCCATATAAGGTCAATGACATCACTGCATCCCGCCCCTTTACATGCGTCAAGCTGTAGGCAGGGAATTCTTACAGCATTTTTAACATTGGAAAGACTTCCCTCACTTCCTGTCCCTGTGCACGCAATGGTTGTCACCGAGACAGGGAGGCACAGAGAGCAATAGGATCATTGTCAGAAGTTCCAACTCCTCCCCAGAGATGTGGGTTTGTCCTGTTCCTGTTGAATGCAATTTCCCATCACTTCCTGTCAGCACAGGAAGTGATGGGAAATCTCTCCAATAGGCAGTAAACACCCGACAACCCTGGAGTTGCACTTCTTTGGATGTTGGGTTCATTGCTCCGCCCACCTTCCAGCTGTTATTAGGATTCCTCTCTATGGCCTCCACAGGGGTGTCCTTGTGGATCTCCACCCCCCTCTTCTTGATGTAATCCTCCAACCCATCAGACAGCGTCTGCATCCCCCTGCGCAGCGACCACTGGCTCCAGCGCTCCGTCTTGGCTCGCTGGATGAGAGGAGAGTCCAACTCCGGGGTCTTCTCTGCTGCAGGAATACAAAGTGTAGGAATAAGACACGCCCCCTCCGATATTTAAAAAACCCCATTCAGTGGGAGGGGCTTCCCATCAATATTTACATATAAAGGATATTTCTCCAGTGGAATGTCTGTACTAGAAGCAGCCAATCACCTACCTCCGCCTGTCGCCATACCCAGGATGACCGATCTCTTTCGGGCTTCTGCGTCATGCAGGAAAGGGAAGCAGGCGCGCAGGCTGAGCTTCCGACAGTCGCCAGCGAATACGCCCCGACACAAACTGTCCACGACGATGTCTGCCAGCTGCAGGAGAGAGAAGATGACTGGACCTGAAGTCTGCGCACTTGTAGAAAGAGAACAATGAATGCAGGGGTAGAATATTAAAATAAATCATTTTGAAATGTAGGCGGAGCTAGAGAGTGAACCAATCCTAATATCAGCTTTCTGTCAAGCAGAACATCAGAGAGAGGGAGGGGCAAGAAGGAGCCAATCAGGATCTGCATGACTGTGATAACAGGGAACATGCTGACAGAAGCAGAGAGATAAGTGATGACCTTATTCGTCTGCTGGTCCTTCACGTCCAATCAGAAGGCTGGGGGGAGTGG
>NW_017308398.1:12992-15098 GCF_000935625.1 Nanorana parkeri | reverse complement strand
AGAGCAGAGTCCTCCAGCAGAGCATATCAGGAGAGGAGAGTTATAGAGGAAGGAGCAGAGTCCTCCAGCAGAGCAGAGTATTTCAGGAGAGGAGAGTTATAGAGGAAGGAGCAGAGTCCTCCAGCAGAGCAGAGTATATCCTGAGAGGAGAGTTATAGAGGAAGGAGCAGAGTCCTCCAGCAGAGCAGAGTATATCAGGAGAGGAGAGTTATAGAGGAAGGAGCAGAGTCCTCCAGCAGAGTATTTCAGGAGAGGAGAGTTATAGAGGAGGGAGCAGAGTCCTCCAGCAGAGCAGAGTATATCAGGAGAGGAGAGTTATAGAGGAAGGAGCAGAGTCCTCCAGCAGAGCAGAGTCTGCTCTCCATTTCTTACCTCCTTCCCGAAGCGGCGTGTGAAGAAGTCATGGACGCTCTCATCCTCCTGGGATCCGCGGGGAGCCGTCAGATCCTGCAGGCCGCACAGGAACAGAGGTCTGGAGAACGGGGGGATTGTACGCAGAACCCCGCTGTAATAAAACAGAAAATGGGAGTGGTCACAAAGAGCTCTGATGGGTCGTTTCCTCTTTGGGGGGGGTTGCCCCTCTTATATCTGACGTTGTAGAATTGGGGGGGATCCCGGAGAATAAATCACTCATGTCTCCCAGATTTTGAGAAGCATCCATACACCCGACTCTCCCGCCGATTACTTCCTCAGCCCCCAGCGAATAATCTCATCCAAACTCCCCCCATAGACGGCTGATATTGGAGGAGTCCATGAACGTCACACGGGTCAGAGACTATTTCCCATCATGGTGGAATTGTCCAGCAGTGCGGAAGTCTCACCCCAGACTGGAGGGCAGTTTGTGCAGCGCCTTGTTGACATAGAGGTAACGGTTCTTTGCGGCGGGGTGACTCCTCGGGATCGCAATGAGGTCGCTTTCCAAGCCGAGTTCAGAGACCTAAAAGGTGGAAATGTGGAATCCAATCAAATCGTGCAATTAAAAAAAAAAAGAAAACAGCTTTCAAATATTTCGATTCATTTGATTTAATGGCCGGCGTACTGCACGGCGCAAATGCCCAACGTTCACCGACGGTGAATCAATCGCTGTCATTCAAAGGCTAAGTTTACTTTTCTGACCATGTGACCGTGTTTGATGTTACACCCACATCAGGATGCAATATGAAACGTGGTCACATGACAACCCCCCCAACTCCCACTCCCCATTATCTAAATCACATGGCTTTTCTACCCTATAGGCTGCTGTATAGTATTAAATTCGGCCCGGCTGTGCATGGCTCCGCCCACACACAGCCGCATCATCTATATCAGGGGTAGCCAAAATCCAGCCCTCCAGCTGTGGTGGAACTACAAATCCCACGAGGCACAGACATGACTCCCGGAGAGAGATGCATCATGGGATTTGTAGTTTCACCACAGCTGGAGGGCTGGAGTTTGTCTACTCCACTGTGCATGTGCGATGTCTATGACGTCATCGCACATGCACAGTGGACTTTTTGAAGCCTGCCAGGGGCCATCTTAGTGATGGACGCCGGCAATGAGAGGAGGGGGAGGGACGTTCACCTGGTGGGAAAAGGTATGTCGCCGGGTCCCCTCCTCTCTCCTGACACTGTCGGGCTCTCTGTCCATGAGCGAGCGCCCGACATTGCATAAGGGGTGACACTAAACTGTCAGTCATTTTGGTGTCACCCCTCCAATGGTGGCACCTGGGTGCGGGCCGCACCCCCCGCACCCCGCTTGGGACGCCCCTGATCTATATGCACGGACACGGATGGGAGGAAGAGTCTGCAGGAATCAGAACATTGCACCGGCCATCCACTGATCCCGGTTGCAATGCCTAACCGGCGCCAATGCAAAAAAACAAACAAAAATGTACCCCTAAAAGATTGACCTGCAGTGAATGTTTGGTGAATGTCAGAAGGACGGGACGCAGCGCCATCATCGGAACAATCGCATCAAACTCTCACTGCGAAACTCTCCCAACGTTTTCCCAATTCTGCCCCCCCTCCCCCGCGACTCACCATACACAGGGTGTTCTTGCCCACCGTTCCCGCCGGGCGCATGCCGCGGGGGCCGTGCTCGAATATGGCGCCGTCTTCTGTCCGCGTG
>NW_017308398.1:12255-12951 GCF_000935625.1 Nanorana parkeri | reverse complement strand
ACGACGGGTCCAAAAACATAATACCAGTGCTCAAAGTCAGTATGAAATCCCTGACGCGTTTCAGGTCTCTTCCTTTTTCGGGGCTACAAAAGGGGTGTGACATTGGCACACGAATGGCTGTCAAAAAAATGTGACACTAACTAGTTGGATGAGCGTGCAATCTTGCGTTTCGACAACCATTTGTATAGCCCTGAAGAAGGTTGGGGGAGCTTTTCAACCACCGAAATGCGTTGGTATTTCATAATGACCTGTTGAATGAATGGCAACATTAAAGGCTTCACTGGTCTGGCATCCTCCTTAGACTTTGTATACGCGGATTCCTGAAGTGCATTAGAAGCTGAAGCACGTCAGAGAGAGCCCGTCTCATTTCCTGGCTGGGGGACATCCAGCATCTTCAACTGCTTTTCTCCGCAGCCTGAGTGTCCCTGGCCCCGCCCCTTTCATTCATTGGATTTCAGTTCTTTCAATCACAGAGGCTCAGCATCACATGTGGGCGTTATCTGGGGGTGGTCTGCATGCAAATAAAGTCAGGAATGACCACTCTGCCAACCTGACACCCACCCATCAAGGCATATTGATGTTTGCATAACTCCTCCCACTAGTTGTATCGGGTCTGAGGGCTCTTTACAGAAGTACGGAGGCAGGGTGCTGTGATGTTTTCAAGAAGCTATGTATAGCACCCTGGCTCCACCCCCC
>NW_017308398.1:6305-12178 GCF_000935625.1 Nanorana parkeri | reverse complement strand
TCAGGGGCCACTTGGCTCTCTTACCTTGGACACTTTGGCATCTTTCACCAGGTGGTAGCAGGCGGTCAGCCCGCTAATGCCGCCACCTGCGACTACTACCGTCCGCTGCATCTGATATCCGGCTGTGTCTGGGAACGGGGAAAGAAGAAAAAATTATAGAGCTGAAGAAATTCCCATAGAGAGGCCTCCTGATCCCTGAACACCCAGACTGGACGAGTCTGGTCACATGCAAGGGATTGACAACGCATGAACATATCAGCAATGTTCTGCAGATCTCTAGAGAGGTCAGTGGTGGAATAATCTGCAGAATATAACAATATGTATCTGTCAGGGGGAGATGGCACGGAGCGATATTCTGCAGACCTCTAGAGAGGTCAGTGGTGGAACAATCTGCAGAATATATCAATATGTATCTGTCAGGAGGGAGATAGCACGGAGCGATGTTCTGCAGATCTCTAGAGGGATCAGTGATACAGACAAACAATGGGAACAGTCCTCTGGTATATAAGGTGAAGGTGATCACATGACAAGGAACAAACATAATACAATCAGACTGGATACAATGTGATCTTACCGGCTGAAGCTCCCAGCTCCTCTCCAGCACTCACTGTGACCTCCCACACACATGGTAAGGAGGATGGAGCCCTGGAGGGGGCGTATCTGTCAGCTCTCAGCCAATCAGAGAGCTGGGTTGAGGTGACAGGCAGACCAGGAAGTGCCTGGCTGGGGCTGATAGCTCTATCACTCAGGACATAGTGCTGGATAAGCCCTCCTCTCCCCCACATTGGACAGCGTAGGTTGCGCTCATTGTGCTGATTGCGTTATCTGGGCCCCGCAGTGTTCAGAAGAGATAGGGCCATGTCGGCTGCCTTTGCTGACCCCGCCTCCTCTCTTAAAGTGACCCTGCATTGCTCTGGCGTCCTACAAATACTCTTTGCTCAGTCATGTGACTTGCAAAATGGTAAAACAAAATGTTTTACTTAAAGGGGCCCCAAGCACCACGTGATATGTCCCTTCAGCTTACACTGTGCTGAAGACTCTCCCCACGTGACAGTCACGTGCCCAGAATGCACTGCCCGGTCTCCATGGAGATGCTCCATACCGGAAGTGGTAGGTGACAGCTGGTCAGGTGACTATCAGGTTGCGGAAGAGCCGGGCTGGGCGTGGTTTTGTCTCGGTGCGGCCGTGTGGTTGGCGGATAGGGGAGGAGGGCGGAGCCGGGTGATGGCGATGTGTGTTCGGGACCCGTGCGGGCTGCTCTGCCTTCTCCTCACCTACCTGAGTCTGAGCTACTCCGAGTACGTCATCCTCCGACACATCCTACTGGAAGACTATGCCGGAAGGTACGGGGACCGGGGGCCACAGGGAGGAGGACAGGTGTCTGTGGGCCACAGGGTGGAGGACGGAGGGTATCAGGTGCCACAAAAGGGAGGACTAGGGAATTTGGGACAGGACAGGGGTATCAGGTGTCATAAGAGTGAGGACTGGGAGAATAGGGGCCACAGAGGGGAGAACTGGGATATTAGGGTCCCTGGGTGGAGGATTAAGGAATCAAGGTCCGCAGGAGGGCAGAAAGGGGTTTCAGCGTCACAGTGCCCACAGAAGAGAAGAGGGATATCTGGGGCCATGGGGAAGGGCTAGGGTATCAGGGGCCACAGAAAAGGCAAACAGGGGTATCGGAGGCCATATCTAGGGCTATGGGGGAGAGTTTGGGTATCAGGGGCCACAGGGAGGGGAGGTATCAGGAGCCACAGGGAGAATGAACCCAGGGGCCCCCTGGAGAAGACAGGTGTAACAAGGGCCACAGCTGAGTGCACAGTGGTATCAGGAGGGAGGACTAAAGAATGAGGGACAGGGGTATCAGGGATCACAGGAGGAGGACTAAGGAATGGGGGGCAGGACAGGGGTATTGGAGATCACAGGGGTATCAGGGGCCCCGGGGCTGGGTGTGATGGAGTGGATGAAGTCTGTCATGCTTTCTCCTCCCCCGCAGTGTCTGGTGTCCCGTCCATGCCGTCCTCTATAACCTCATCGTCTTCATGCTGTTGTTGTGTCACACTCGGGCCGTCTTCTCAGATCCAGGTAACCCGTCCCGTGTCTCTGCTCCGCCTCCGACCGACATTTCCACCAATCGGGGATCTAACGCCGTGTCTTGTGTCCTCCTAGGCGTTGTACCGCTGCCGGAGATGGCCATCGACTTCTCAGAACTGCGCAGCAATCCACGCAAAAACGACCGGGTAAGCGGGAGGACGTACGCCAAAAACGTGTGTGAGTGAGGGATGGCCTCGAACTGCTGTCATGTTCTTATTGCTGTTCCTGGGGGGAGGTTTCCCCCCCACTTCCTCTGGGAGGGGTCACCTGACACAGGAAGTTAGCCGAATCTTTCCGATGGGGGCACTGACGGTCATAAAACAGAGTGGGGAAGAGTTAGAACCTGTCACGTTTTAATTGCTTTATCACCATTGGGAAGTTTTTTCCTCACTTCCTGTTTGGTCACCATGACAGGAAGTGAAGGGAAATTTCTGCAACTGTGACAAATTAAAGACCATATAGTCCGTCCCTTACCCTCGAGAAATCTGCTTTTGCTGGAGTGGGCTTAAAAGTACCTTTGTTGTAAAGGAAATGTGGGCATCACCATTGCTGACCCTGGTTCTTAGCTCCGCCTACCTGTCTCCTGGTTCTTAGCTCCGCCTACCTGTCCTCTGATTCTTAGCTCCGCCTACCTGTCTCCTGGTTCTCAGCTCCGCCTACCTGTCTCCTGGTTCTCAGCTCCGCCTACTTCCACACACATTACAAGAAACCTTTATTCTCCCTTTTGGATTCTTGTGATGCATAGCCAAGGCTGTTGCAGCAGGACAAGTGAGACTTGATCTTGGAAGGGGGCGGAGCTGGGAACTCTTTGGCGCCTCACCGGACTGACCCTTTAATGAAATGCACCCGTATCCTTGAATCTGCAGGGCAATGAAGACTGGACCGTGTGCAATCGCTGCGAGACGTACCGCCCTCCGCGGGCCCACCACTGCCGGATTTGCCACCGCTGCATCCGCCGCATGGACCACCACTGTCCCTGGTATGATGATGTCACATACCGCGCGTGCCGCCCTCTGATCACCGCCGCGCCTAATGCTGTCCGTTCATTTCCCGCAGGATCAACAACTGCGTCGGTGAGCTCAACCAAAAATACTTTGTCCAGTTCCTCTTCTATACCGGTGAGTCCGCGTCGGTAAGGCATTTGGAATGTGCCGTGTCCTGATTTGTTAGGCTGGAATGCGACAGGTTCTCTTGACAGGGTGGCTTCCCCTTCACTCCATTTTCTATGTGGGCGCGGAGGTCTCAGAAACCGCGGTACTGTCGCTTATGGGGTGTCATGTGACTTCCTCCCAGGATACAGCCAATCGGCCACATGGGGGAGGGGAGGTGGTCATTAACCCTGTGTAAGCTCTGACACTGGTGCATGCTCTCTACACCAGGGGTGGCCAAACTCCGGCCCTCCAGCTGCGGTGAAACTGCATATCCCATGATGCATCTCTCTCCGGGAGTCCTGTCTGTGACTGGGAATCTTGCAATGCCTCATGGGATTTGTAGTTCCACAACAGCTGGAGGGCCCGGGGTTTGGCTACTCCTGCTCTACACAATCCTTGGGTATGGGGTATCATGTGACCTCCTTCCCAGGCTGCAGCCAATTACAGTCCTTGACTTCTGCTTAAGACACGCCCACTGGTATCCCACAATGCAACGTGTCCATCTTTCTGTTGCAGGTTCCTTTTTCGCCACCTTCAGCTTTGTTCCTGAGCACCCCGAAAGCCCCAAATCCTCCCAGGGGGCCCCATTCTTACAAAGGGGGCTCTCCTATTTGGATGCCGGGTTGGCTCGCTCACTGGAGGGGGCGTGTCCAAGCTGAAGTCACTGTTTTGTATAATGGGGTGCCATAAAGTTAAGGGCCCTCGGGGTGCTGCAGGGCTTAGGGCCCCAGGGGTGCTTTATAGGTCCCCACACCAATCATACTGAGGCTTACTTTCCTGTAAGGACTGGTTTTAAAAGTGTATCCAAAGCCCAGAATGCGATTTGTAGTTTTAGATGGAATAGGGAATAATTCAATCCCCTCTGTGGGGTTTTTTTTTTTGGTGTCCCCTTTGGGAGATTTCCCTTCACTTCCTGTCCCAGGGGACACAACAGGTAGTAAGAAGAAATCTTCCCAAAGTGAAGGTAAATACCTGCTTCAGTGTCATCAGCACAGAGGTGTCCCCCATTAGCAGATTTTCATTCACTTCCTCACCCGGACACAACAGGAAGTTAGAGGAAATGTTCCCAAAGTGAGTAAATTCCCTCTTCAAACCCCCGGAACATAGGAGTCCTCATTGGAAGATTTCCATTAACTTCCTGTCCTGGAGACTCAACAGGAAGTAAGAGGAAATCCCCTCCTGATTCTCCCTGGAACAGAGGTTTCCCCATTGGAAGATTCCCATTCACTTTCTATCCCGGAGACCCAACAGGAAGTAAGAGGAAATCTTCCCAAAGTAAAGGTAAATACACTCTTCATTTTCACAGGCACAGGGGTGCCCCCATTGGGAGATTTCCATTCACTTCCTGTCCTTGAGACTCAACAGGAAGTAAGAGAAAATCCCCTCCCAATTCTCACTGTAACAGAGTTGTCCCCATTGGAAGATTCCCATTCACTTCCTGTCCTGGAGACTCAACAGGAAGTAAGAGGAAATCTTCCCAAAATAAAGGTAAATTCACGGTGTGTATTATTCACGCGTGTGGCAGCACGCCTTCACCACGCACACGGAACACGTCACGTACATGGGCCCCGAAGTCACGGCGCCATTTTTTTTTGTTCTGTATTGCAGCTCTGGCCAGTCTGTACGCCATGAGTCTTGTCCTGGGGACGTGGCTCCTGCCGGCACTGAGGGGCAGCGATCCGGAGAAGGCGGGCCACCTACCCAACCACGTACAGATGTAAGTCGCCATTGTGGGGTCAGAGTGGCAACCTCAGCCGGTGAAACTACAAATCCCATCATGCCTCTGCCTCCGGTAGGCATGCCTGGGGCTGTCGGAGTCTTGCAATGCCTCATGGGACTTGTAGTTCCACCACAGCTGGGGGGCTTGATCTGATCTAGTGTTACATTGTATTCTTGGTTATTGACTGACTCCCCCCCCCAACCCCACAGCCTGGTGACCACCGTCCATCTTGTCTTCTCCCCGCAGAGCTCACTGCATCCTCCTGCTGGTGGAGTCTGTCCTCTTCGGCCTCTTCGTCACTGTCATTTTCTATGACCAGGTAAGAGCTCCCCGATTGATCATTGGTCTGTGAGAGATCACTGGAAGGGGAGGAGCTTAGAACAGGGGGTGGGCGGGTATTCAGTGAGGCTACACCAGGGGGCTAATCTGTGTCAGACATTTGTAAACATTGCTCAGGATTTCCATGACGGTGTCATCTCTGATCCGGCATCTCAGTCCAGGAAGTAGATGGTGACCCCGGATGATGCCTGAAGAAAGATGGCGCCGTCCTTCCGGAGAGAAAAGCAGATTAGGTATTGTCAGGGGGAGTCATGTGATCTTTGTGGGAGGGAATACATACCTGGAAGGGTCACATTGACACATGACTGAGCATGCTGCACAAAAATCAATCTCATGACAGGTCCACTTCTATAGGGGATGACCTCTTGAAGGTGACCCCTTGCTCTGGGGTGACACCGTCTGACATTTTAACTAGACAGGAAGTGTTTGTGGGCGTGCTCTCAGGTTGCGTCTTGTGCCCGCAGATCGTGTCCATCATCACAGACGAGACGCCCATCGAGCAGCTGCGGAACAGACTGCTGAAGGAAGCGCGCAAGGAGGTGACGCACAGCCGCAAACCAAAGATGGCCCTG
>NW_017308398.1:0-6231 GCF_000935625.1 Nanorana parkeri | reverse complement strand
CCTTCCCTTCAGTCTTGCACAGTTTGACATTTGCATAACTCCGCCCACTGCTTGCCTCGGGCCTTCCCTTCAGTCTTGCACAGTTTGACATTTGCATAACTCCGCCCACTGCTTGCCTCGGGCCTTCCCTTCAGTCTTGCACAGTTTGACATTTGCATAACTCCGCCCACTGTTTGCCTCAGTGCAGAGTGCTGGGATGTTCTCTATGTACTGGCCCCTCCCACTCACCATTATCTGACCCACTGATGACATCATGCGGTTGATGAGGGGAGGAGCCAGCGAAGGTCAAATATACCTAATATCTCCGCTCTGTCCCCAGGTTTCGTCATCTGCTGGTTCTGCCCTCTGGTCACGCCCCCAACCTCGGGGGGGCCGGCGTACAGCTACCTCCCGGACTACGACGTATAGTGGTCGCCGTGGGCGGAGCCTCACCCGTCCGAAAACTCAGACCGCCTCCTCCAAGCTGCTGTCTCCACCTCCCTCTACGGCCGGAGTGTCGGCTCTGTCTCTGGGCAGCCACCAATGGTCAGTATAATAGGGGGGAGGCGGCTCTAGTGGACTCCGCCCCCTCCCCGCGACCCGTCTGGTCTTTGCACTGCGTGACGTCACGCCACCGAATACCTGTTACCGAAAAAACTGCTGAAGCCGAATCGCGATCGTCCAGTTTCGGGCACCTGCGGCATCGTGAATTCCTGAATCCCACCACCCGCGCCAGGCAGGGGGAGTCTCACACCTTCCGCTGCAGATTTAAAGGGACGTTTTCTAATGGGAATGTCAGTGTCCGGGTGGAGTGACCCTTTAATTTCTTCCTGTGGTTTGTGCAATTCTGTTTTTATTCCCCCTCTGCGCCCTCTGGACGCGGTCACCTCCCACGCACATGAAAGGAGGCGGGACCAGCAGCAAAAAACCCCTGGAGGGCGGAGTTCATGAGGAGATCACCAATGGCATGGTAAGACAGAGTTTTAGGTGGGTGTGGTCAGTTCACAGCCTGCGGCCAGGGGGGCGACGATCCCTATAATGGCATTATTATTATTATTAGAGGCACTTTCGTGGCCAGAAAAATGGAAACCCCCTTTTGGCTCTTTTAACCCTTTCCTGAGTCAGTCGGCCATCTTGGACTTGGACCCGAGATTTCCTGGACAGGACAACGGATCGGATCATTCAGGAGATTACTTTTTAATTGGTTTTTAATGTTATTTATTTTTTTAGCTCGGCACTCAGGGAATGCTAAACTGTCCCCTCAGTGTTATTTTATGTCATCTCAGCATGCCCTGAGTGCCGTTCTAGCAGCTTGATGGATCCGGGCCGTTGTGTATTCCAGGACTGGTCCTTGTTCCGGCCGTGACCGTCTCCTGTACTATGTCTGCAGTCTCTGACCGTCTCCTGTACCATGTCTGCAGTCTCTGACCGTCTCCTGTACTATGCCTGCAGTCTCTGACCGTCTCCTGTACCATGTCTGCAGTCTCTGACCGTCTCCTGTACCATGTCTGCAGTCTCTGACCATCTCCTGTAGTATGTCTGCAGTCTCTGACCATCTCCTGTAGTATGTCTGCAGTCTCTGACCATCTCCTGTACCATGTCTGCAGTCTCTGACCGTCTC
Organism: Nanorana parkeri; assembly: GCF_000935625.1. NCBI lineage: Eukaryota > Metazoa > Chordata > Amphibia > Anura > Dicroglossidae > Nanorana > Nanorana parkeri. The sequence continues at coordinate 4,631 of NW_017308398.1, read as the reverse complement.
CTGTACTATGTCTGCAGTCTCTGACCATCTCCTGTACCATGTCTGCAGTCTCTGACCGTCTCCTGTAGTATGTCTGCAGTCCCTGACCGTCTCCTGTAGTATGTCTGCAGTCTCTGACCGACTCCTGTACCATGTCTGCAGTCTCTGACCGTCTCCTGTACCATGTCTGCAGTCTCTGACCGTCTCCTGTAGTATGTCTGCAGTCTCTGACCGTCTCCTGTACCATTTCTGCAGTCTCTGACCATCTCCTGTACCATGTCTGCAGTCTCTGACCGTCTCCTGTACCACGTCTGCAGTCTCTGACAGCTTTCTGTAGCATTACTATACCTGAATATTATGTGTGGCCCTTTTGGTAATGTCAGGGGCCACACTTGGGGCTCCCTATTGGAAGACGCGGTCTCTTCTGCCGGGGTTTCCGTGTTTCTGGCCGCTCTGGGTATTGCGGGTTACAATGAGGTCGGGGGTGGGGCGTCTTATTTTCTGTATATTTTGTCTTAAATTATTTGATGTCATTTCCCTTTAATTGGCGTGCGGTTGAGGGAGGTCATGTGACCGGCTGCTCATAGGTCAAAGGTCAAGGAGAGAACTACACGTCCAGCCCATTGCCGGTTCCCACGGCCGCCATGATGCTCCTCCTCCGGCTTCGGTACATTTGTTTCTTTCTTACTGGAGACAATAGAAGCGGCCGTGTTTCTCTGCGCAGGTCTCCTTCACAATGCTGCCTGCTCATTGGCTAGAAGCTAGTGACATCACAGAAGCACTGAGTCCCCTCCCCCCTCCATGTCGCGTGCTCCTAGCCAATGAGAAGCCTCGATCGTGTGACACCCCCAAACGGTTGTTTGCTGTGAAGGAGAAGTCTGTCTGAAGTTGGTGCTTCGGTTACAGGAGGAGGACTCTGGCCAGCAGAAGCACCCATTGGCTGCTCGTGTCAGTCTGGGACCGCCCCCGAGGGTCCGGCTCGGCTGGATTTACCTTTTGCTTCTGTTACGCCGCGGAGCCGGGACCGTCGGGAAGGAAGAACTCATCATCTGAGGGATGTGGCGATACGGGGTGGGGGGTGGATGAGCATGCCAAATTCCGCCACATACTGGTGTCACCCCCCTCCCCCCATTGTGGGAGGGGGGTGACACCACTATGTGGCTCTGTAATGGACACGGCTGTGTATACTGGGAATTGTTATGGGGGAGTCTCGCTGCCACCGGCTATAGGAAACTGGAACTGGATTGAACTTTCCGGCAACCCTTCATAACTGGTGGAGTTGTCCTTTAAGAGAAATTCCCAGCATGCTCTCCTAGGAATATCAAACACAGCTGACAACATCAAATGGTGCAATACATCCCGTTGTCACTCCTCGGCCTGTCTCTGCCATTGGACGGCGGCTTTCTGGTATAAAAGTTAGCGGACGGAATAACGGAAACCCCCCTTTGATCCTGCCATGAAGGTTAATTTCCTGTTAGTGGGTGACAACGCTCTGTGGCTGTCTCCCAATTGTGCTCCTGCGTTGTCACCCTGTCACAGGGACGTCTGATGGAGACTACGATCGGCCACTTTAACACAAGTGTGGCAGGCAAGGCCCACTGTTGTCACCATCAGGAAACCCGCCCTGGGAAGTGCCATGCAGACAGGAAGTGGCTGCAGGAGGTCACTGGGATGCCAAATGGGGAAGACATGAATGACATGGCAATTGATTGCCAGTGCGCTGGGTATCGGCCTCTTGAGTAGAGCTCAGACTGGGAGAGGCAGCTCTAGGAGACAGTCGGCTGTGCTCATATGCTAACAAGGAGCATTCTGATAGCAGGAGAGAGCAGAGTGATTACCTCATCAGTCTTCCGCTTCTCCTTTTTGCTGCTGGAAAGTCAAGACCCGTGTCCCATAAAGCCGCCCGGGGAGGGGCCAACCAAACGTCACCCAGTTCAGGTTTATACTGGTGTACCGATCGGCCATACTGCAGGGGATGTATGAGTCTGGCGTGCAGTTTGCTGTGTGACCACCAGGGGGGGCTCTCAGCACAGCATTCCCCCAGCCGACCTTCCCATTGCAGCTGTCAGCAGTCTGATACAGCGGAGAGCCACGTAACACATCCTCCCTGCACACCCAGGGCTGTCACTGCCCGCCGTGGAACTAACGGTCCCAGCAAGCCCTCAGGGTGTGGCTTAGAAGTCGCGGTGGCATGCTGGGACTTGTAGTTCTCTGCAGTCAGAAACATAAACACAATCAGAGGCATCCTGGGACTTGTAGTGGGGTAACAGCGTCTGGAAGGAATCCTGTGGGTAAGGACTAGTAGGGCATGCTGGGATTTGTAGTACCGCAGAGCATCCTGGGACTTGTAGTGGGGTAACAGTGTCTGGAGGGAATCCTGTGGGTAAGGACTAGTAGGGCATGCTGGGATTTGTAGTACCGCAGAGCATTCTGGGACTGGGACTTGCCGAGAGCTGGCCACTCCCTGTGTGCATCCTGTAGCTGCATAGCGGGATCAGATACCAGAGCGCACTCTGCCTACGAGGAAAATAAACCACTATGGGGCCCTGACGCGGTTAGGCGCACTCTGACGCTGTAAGCCAACGTGAGGCCAGGCTTCAGGTGACCTCTGACCCCCGTGACCGCTCCCCTTTATTATAAGTGACCGCTGTGTGCGACGGTACCCAGGCCACCGGCTGCATCTACCCAACTCATTGCTCTTTCCGCAGTGTTAGCATGACAGGTGCCCTTTGACCCCCCCCTAGCCGGCAGCGTGGTTGCCCCGTTGCATCATGGGAGTATGGAAGGGAAGTCCGGGGGAGGGGGGGATGTACTTCCTGTATTACTGCAGTATTGGTACCCAAATCAGCTTCTACACCAAAAAACCGTTTCCGTTGTGTGCGGTTCATGGCGCCGGCCGAGCGCAGGGAATGGCGAGAGGAGCGGAGCGCGCGATTGGCCGGCTGCCGTGCCGCTGTTGCTGTATAAATATTTATTGCTTTTTGTGCTTTTTCTATTCTCTGACTTGTGTACATTTCCGGAATCTTCCTTTTTTTTTGGGGTGCTATTAAATCGTTCAGATGACGGTATTTTGTCTCCGCGTGTCTGTTATTATGACCGGTGGGAAGTTCGCAGGACGCACGGTATCATGGGGCTTGTATAACCATTGTCGTGGCAACCGGCAGTGCCCGCCCCAGAGGAGCTAACGTCAGTACTGACTTTCTGAAAGTCGCCGTTTGCATAGGGAAAGTCACACCCCCCGCCCAGTCACACCCCCGCCCACCCATTGTCAGGTGCTGGGCTAATACACTGAGTCATGCTGGGCTAATACACTGAGGGCACTCAAGCATGGGTTGGGAGGAGGCGGGGCCAATATGCTTAGTAATGTTTATGAGGTCACTCAGGGGAGGGGCCGGTCAACACAATGAGGTAATTTAGGCACTACCCAGGGAAGGGCTTGGCCAACATGCTCAGTCCTGGCAATGAGGTCATTTATTTTTTGCAGACGCTGCTTGGGGGAGGGGCTGGCCAATACACTCAGTCCTGGAGATGAGGTTATGTGGGCACTGCTCAGGGGAGGGGCCACTGTTTAGGGGAGGGGTGGCCAATTTGCTCAGTCCTGGAGGTGAGTTTACATAGTCACTGCTCAGGGGAGGGGCTGGCCAATATGCTCAGTCCTGGAGATGAGATTACATAGGCACTGCTCAGGGGAGGGACTGGCCAATACTCAGTCCTGAGAATGAGGTCACATAGGCAACCTCAGGGGAGGGGCTGGCCAATACGCGCAGTCCTGGAGATGAGGATATGTGGTCACTGCTCAGGGGAGGGGCTGGCCAATACACTCATTCCTGGAGATGTGATTACATAGGCACTGCTCGGGGGAGGGGCTGGCCAATACACTCATTCCTGGAGATGTGATTACATAGGCACTGCTCGGGGGAGGGACTGGCCAATACACTTAGTCCTGGAGATGAGGTCACATAGGCACTGCTCGGGGGAGGGACTGGCCAATACACTTAGTCCTGGAGATGAGGTCACATAGGCACTGCTCAGGGGAGGGGCTAGCCAATACACTCAGTCCTGGGGATGAGGTCACATAGGCACTGCTCAGGGGAGGGGCTGGCTGATATGCTCAGCCTTGTAGTCCTGGGGATGAGGTCACATAGGCACTGCTCAGGGGAGGGGCTAGCCAATACACTCAGTCCTGGGGATGAGGTCACATAGGCACTGCTCAGGGGAGGGGCTAGCCAATACACTCAGTCCTGGGGATGAGGTCACATAGGCACTGCTCAGGGGAGGGGCTGGCTGATATGCTCAGCCTTGGCGATACCATGGCGACTGGTCCAGTATGCTTAGTAACGGCAATGAGGTCACTGGCTGCCGGTCCTGAGATGGAATCCCATTGGGTTTCCTTTGTAGCCGTAATATCTCCGCTGAATCATCGGGCCGGCTGGGCAGGGACAGCGTGGGAACCCGGCCGTGGGGAACGCCTGAGACCTGCGGTCCGGTTACTGCTCGCGGAGCCGGCGGGTGCAGATGTTCCGAGACGTTGCGTCCCAAAACTTTATTACTTTTTCATCATCATCATCATTATTTAATGCCGCCATCTTTTATTAGCATCAGCAGTGCCAAAGAACCCGTCACCATGGGGCTGAAAGAGAACCTGTCACCAT
>NW_017308397.1:192459-206769 GCF_000935625.1 Nanorana parkeri | reverse complement strand
CCCAGCACACACCATCTGCCTTTCTCTTGCCATTGGCTCCTCGATGATGAAGCTTCCTGGTTGCCTCGGCAACCAGGGGGTGTTCTTAGTTCCCCACTGGGTACAAAATCCCAGTCAGAGCCCTGGCTCATTGCTGAGTTATTCTACCTATATGGTGCATCACCTAGCCTCCTATGTTTTTTGCTGCTGCTATTTCCTAACCTCTCGTCTGACTTCCTGTTGCTGACTCTTTGGCCTGCCTTCCCGTTCTTGAACCTAGCTGCCTGCCTCGACCCGGACCAGACTTTGACTTCGCCTTTGTATTGCCCCTTTGTACCTCGCCTTCGGACTACGGGCCGTTCCTGCCAGTGGGTTCCGCTTCCCGGCCCAGGCCGACGATTACCTCCTGACAAGAGGTCAGCATAAAACTGCGACATCAGCCGCTCTTTAATGTGAAAGAAATGGATCCGCAGTATTACATCCCTGGGGACCTTATCAGGCAGATGGGGAGGTTATGGTAACCTATGGATGCGGTCTACAGTAAGCTCAAAAGAAGGGACATCAGGGACGATCACCGTGAGCATATCCTGGGCGTATTGGTGCAGGTCAGCATTGCATACCGATTCAGGGATACCTCTGATCTTAAGGTTGTTCCTGCGGGAACGGTCCTCCAAGTCAGCCACTTTGGCTTTGAGCCTATTCATATCTTCATCTTTGGCATTATGGGAATCTACCAGATCATTAAACTTTGAGGCAAATTCACCCATTTTAGTTTCGATATGTGAGACCCTGTCCCCACCTGGCATAGATCTGCATCAAATTTTCTCATCATTGCCTGCATGTCTGTGTGCAGCGATCCCCTCAGTGACATAAGCATATCTTTTTTTTTTTTTTTAACCAAGTACATTTTTATTGGTTTTAATTAGAAGATAACATCACATATCATCATAAAAGGATGCAATCAAGTACAACTATCGATAGTCATATAAGCGGGAAAAGTTATAGACATATTAAAACGTTACAAACTATCCCCACAATATTCTACTACATTGTAGCATTAATATGGTTGCATAACATTAATAGAAGTGTTCATCTAAAGTATTACTATATAGGTAGTCATGTAGAAAACGACACAGAAGACCAAATAAAGAAGGGAGAAAAAAAAATAAATAAACAAAATCAATCTAAGATTCTCTAGGGAGCCCAATTTGAGTTGGAGGAATTCCAAGTCAACCAGGAGTTCCAAAGGCCGTCAAATCTTTGGATACTATCATTTTGGAAAGCCAGTATTCTCTCATAGGAATAGTGTAGATAGACCAAATTGGCAACCTGTGAAATGGTAGGAGTATCTGGCATCCTCCATCTTCTAGCGATGAGTAGCCGGGCAGCCAAGAGAATATGAGTTATTACAATGCTAGTCGATGGAGGAGACATAAGCATATCTTTTAAGGTAGAGTCTGAGACAGGCTGATCTAGGGTGGGGTATGCATCTATTGGCATGGTTAATTCTCTGGTATCTACATGGGAAGAGACAGGGCTCACCTCATATTGGGCCTCTGGAGAAGGGGCCATCCTCGGCCTAGATTTCACAGGACTGCGGCTGGTGGGAGATGCAGGGCGGCTGGAGGTGGTAGAAGGCTTCCCTTCGCGCCGGACATGAGAGGAGAGGCTGTCCTGGGATCCCCTCGAGCCGCCGCTCGAACCCCCGGACGGCGAGCGGGGCGAGGTCCCGGTGCCATTTTGGGCCTCAGAGGAAGGAGCCAACCGCGGCCTGGATTTTACCGGACTGTGAATGGTTGGAGAGTCCGTTCGGCTGGGGATGACGGAGGGCAGCCCTGGGTGTCTGGCGGGAGGTGGGATGCCAGCCTGGGAGCTCCTCGAGCCACCTCTCGAACCCCTGGACGACGAGAGGGGCGAGGTCACGGCGCCATCTTGGGTCCACCGTCTGTCCGGGCCAAAGAAGAAATCAGTCAGTTTCTTCGGGCGGGTGGCACCCCGCCTTTTCTTGCTCATCTCTGTCTCCTTGGAGAGAGGGTAGGGGAGAAATCTGGCCCCAAAAGCTGTTTCTACGTGCCTCATGGACGGCTGATGCTCAGAGCCTCAAAGACATACGGCCATCCAGCTTGAGCGCCAGCAACGCCCCCCAGCACTTACAGTTTTTAGCCTTACCTTTCAGTCTGGCAGAGCTCCCAGAGTTTTCATCAAAGTTTTTTCAGGCAAAGCTCCTTCAGTCGCACCATCTAGTGGATGCGTGGCGTGAGTGTAACCCCTCTATGAGGGATTACACTCACTTCTCCCATGCCCACTCTACCTATATCCGTATAGATCATATTTTTGTTCCTGCTCAGGTGCTGGTTGGCATTAGTTCTGTTAAAATTAGAGATACTTCTTGGTCTGACCACGACTTGGTTGTAATGACCTATTCCTTGGCCCATCCCACCCGAGGATTATACCATTGGAGACTTAATAATTCACTTCTTAGTGATCTTAGGGTAGTTGCAGAGGTGCAAACTTTGTTGACTGAATACTTCCGTATTAACACTCCTTCAGTTTCCTCGCCCATTACCAATTGGGAGGCTCATAAGGCTACCTTAAGAGGGCATTTTATCTCCATTGCTACGCGTGAGAAACAACAACGTACCTCCCATATCTCCAAATTGGAAGGAGAGCTATTGGCCTTGACTCACGCACATAAACATAATCCAACAAATGTCCTTAGAGATCGTATTGATCAGACCCGTCTGTCCCTAAATTTAGCTCTTACGACGTTGGCGGAGCGTAACCTCCGCTGGTCCCAGCATAGATTCTATTCGCATAGGGATAAAATTGGTCATCTTTTAGCTGTTAAACTATCCCCTAAATTTTGGAACTACTCGATCCCCAAAATAAGATTTGCGACTGGAATATACTTGCAGAATTCCAAAGTGGTGGTTCAGGAATTTGAATCTCATACCCAATTACTCATGCTACACCTAAATCGTCAATAGAGCAATTTATAAGATCTTTGTCACTTCCTAATCTTAAGGCTGAACATATAGCTTCATTGGAAGAACCAGTTACTCAATCTGAAATTAAACAAGCTATTAAACAGACAAAAACATCCTCTGCCCCTGGACCAGATGGTTTCTCAGCTGGCTACTATAAAAATAATTTGAAGAGATACTTCTTCCCCATCTTGAATCTCTCTTTGTGGCCATTGGTAAAGGCGAGCCTATGAGCCCACATATGAACGAGGCATTTCTAAGTTTAATTCCCAAACCTAATAAAGACACAGAAGAAAAGTTAATTATAGACCTATATCTTTGATTAATAATGATCTAAAACTGCTTATGAAAGTATTGGCTAATAGATTAAATACCTTCCTGTCTACCTATATTCATAAGATCAAGTGGGGTTCATAAACGGGAGGCAGGGGCCAGACCAAATCCGCAGGGCAATTGATATAATATCTATGTTGAGGTCTGGGTGGGATAAAACTCCAGTTTCCACTGGTTTGTGGTTATCAGTAGATCTACAAAAAGCCTTTGATTCAATATCCTGGACCTATCTTTTCACACTTTTGGAAGAATGGGGCTTTGTCACTGGGTTTATTCGCTTGCTCCGGAACCTATACCTCAGCTATTAATAAAATGCAAGGATTTAAATCAGCCCCAATTCCGATTTATAAAGGTACTAGACAAGGTTGCCCCCTCTCCCCTTCATTATTTGCATTAGCGATTGAGCCGCTTGCCATTTCAGTACGGGAGAATCCTGACATTAAAGGGGTCTACTGTGGATCTAGAGAACACAAATGTGCCCTCTTTGCAGATTATCTATTGCTGTTTCTAACCCACCTATTGATCACTCTGCCCAATATAATGTCTTCCCTTGATAGTTTTTCGAGGATGTCTGGGCTTCATATAAATGCAGCCAAGTCTTTGGCCTTGAATATAAATTTGCCCCCTGAGATAGTGACTACATTGAAAGGCGCGTTTCCGTTCTCATTGCCTTTGACCATGCTACCGTATCTGGGGAATAACCTTACCCCCTCCTTTGACATCTTGTATCAGGTGAATTTTCCTTCCATCTTCAGGAAATTAAAAGGGGACTTGGATAGGTGGTCTTCATACAATCTTTCATGACTTCGGAAAATAAATGCTATTAAGATGATCCTCCTTTCTCGCCTGCTATATCTATTTAGGGCTCTTCCTATTCCTGTCCCCAGATCCGAACTAGCCATCTTTCAATCTAACTTGGTGAAATGTATATGGAGGGGGCAGAGGTCATTGCTTACCTAGGGTCACACTTTATAGTACTAGAGAGTCTGGGGGGTTAGGGGTCCCAAACATATACCATTATTATCGGGCCGCACATATAGCTCAGTTGTCTGCTATATATTCGGTGGAGGAACCACCGGACTGCGTCCTTATGGAATCCAAGGCAGCTAGAGATCTGCCTTTATATCTATTGAAATGGCTACCCTCTAGACTACACCCTCCTATTATGGCTCTGACCCTTTCTAACTCTTTAGCCCTTTGGGATCGTGTCAAAATCTATGGAAATATTAGCTCATGCCACACCCCCTTTGCCCCTTTGTATCAGAATCCGGCATTTATGCCTGGAATGCATCCGAAACCATTTCAATGGTGGCTGGATAAGGGGTTGTACAGAATTGGTCAATACCTTAAGCTGGGGAGACCCCTGACTTTAGAGTACTGTAGGGAGCATCTGGGCATGCCACCATCGGAGTTGTTCCGTTATATTCAAATCACCCATTTTCTACGTACTATACTTGCACGAGTGGACTCTGGTGGTGGCCTTAGTCCTTATGAACTTTGGTGCCTCCAAGCTACTAACCAGAGAGGGGCCATCTCCCTACTGTACTCCATACTGTTGGAGTCCCCCCCTAAACAGCCATATATGTTGTCTTGGGAACAGGACTTGAGTGTGGTAATTTCGGAGGAGGTATGGAATCGCCGATCAAGGGCGACAACCCGGGGCCTACTTAACGTTTCGCTGTTGGAGGCTAATTTTAAATTCTTCTCCAGGTGGTACCTGGTGCCCTCCAGACTTGCTCTCATGTATCCAGGATCATCGTCCTTATGTTTTCGGGGATGCGAGCTTGGGGGCACTACGTATCATGTATGGTGGTCATGTCCTCGTATCCGCGCATTCTGGGGAAGGGTTTTTTATTTAATCTTCTGGGTTGTGGGCGTGCGGGTCCCTAGAGACCCCGGGTATGCTCTTCTTAATGATACCATCCCTGGAGTTTCTAGACACTGTACACAATTGATAACTTTCATATTCCTGGCAGCTAAAATCACGATCGCTAAAGCCTGGAAGACGCACAGGGTGCCTTTGAGGCAGGTAAAGACTAAGCTGTCCTGGATCATGACTCACGAAAAATCGGCGAGTATTCTTCTGGACAAAGTTGAGCAGTTTGAGCTTACCTGGGAACCTTGGTTGGCTTATTTAAGTCCTACAACAATATGAGAGGGATGAAGCGATTTTGGGCCTTAGCCCACCCCGACCAAAAAAACCCATCCTGATATTTGTTCCCCTGCTACACTTTCTCTTGTTTATTGTGTTTTCCTTTCCCTGTCTGTTTAATGTTTTGTATGTTAATGATGTTGTTGTTAGTTGTTACTTAGCTATTTACCCTGATTGTTATTAGATATCCTCCCGGTAGACTACCCTTATGACTTCATATTTAAAAAGGAATTTATAGTGAAATATATCATCTTATAAAGGGATTTTTGCCAGTATTTCTGACCATAATTATCTGCTATGAAACTATAATACCTCAGAACAATGAGGTGATATACAGGTGAAACTCGAATAATTAGAATATCGTGCAAAAGTTCATTTATTTCACTAATGCAACTTAAAAGGTGAAACTAATATATGAGATAGACTCATTACATGCAAAGCAAGATAGTTCAAGCCGTGATTTGTCATAATTGTGATGATTATGGCTTACAGCTCATGAAAACCCCAAATCCACAATCTCAGAAAATTAGAATATTGTGAAAAGATGCAATATTCTAGGCTCAAAGTGTCCCACTCTAATCAGCTAATTAAGCCATAACACCTGCAAAGGGTTCCTGAGCCTTTTGTTCATCACAATTATGACAAATCACGGCTTGAACTATCTTGCTTTGCATGTAATGAGTCTATCTCATATATTAGTTTCACCTTTTTAAGTTGCATTAGTGAAATAAATGAACTTTTGCACGATATTCTAATTATTCGAGTTTCACCTGTATATACAGTACATAGGGGTACTAAGTTAATTTCTCTTTTATTGTTTTTGTTTGGTTTCGTTGGTCTTTTATGATGCCTGCCCTCGCTGAAGTTGGGTTTTAATTGAACTAGATCAACGATTGCTCCTTTAGTAGATTTGATTGTTTCTGGTTAAGTTTCTAACAGAGTAATTTTAAGATCCTATATTCAAAATAGATACTAGTGTAACAGGACGTTATAAGACCAGAAATTCTCTAATACTATATTACTGTGATGTTCTCTCTTTTTTAAAGATGGGTTGTGAAATTCTATTCTATTAGCACACTTAGGTTATATATAGGTTCTTCTATATGGTATGTTGAGTATAAGAAACCAGTTGGGCTGGAATAGTAATGTATCCCTTTTAGATGGATGTTGTCTTATTACATTGTTTTATATTGTAGATGTTTTAATATGTCTTGATGAAAACAATAAAACTTTGGAAAGTAAAGTTTTGTCCCCAGTGCTGGTGGCACTTTGAACCAACGGCATATCCATGATTGCCCATCTCAAAACCATTCAGCCCAGGACTTGCCTGCAAATTGCTCTGCATTACTTACAGAGCCTTAGGTTTTACCAGAAACCCTTCTAGCTCTCTTAATTTCTAGAGTGCATTTTGTCCAGATGGCACAGGGAGATTAGTCTCTTATCTCCCATCAAGCTGTCTATGATGTGAGGGGGGCATGGCCGAACATGGTGGTGTGAGGATGTGCAGCCGTGAGCTCTGCTGCACCGAGGCTCTATATAGCAGACTTTTCAGACCTATCGACAGCTTTCTCCCTCATATGCCAGACAACCGGGACCCGCCTGTTGCCCCTGCCTCCTCATCCACCCGAGACATTGCCACCTACTTCACGCGGCGCCCTCACGAAAACGCCGCTCCTCTAGGCCGCAAAACATGGCGCCGAAAGTCGCACAGACGAAGAAGGCCAGGATGGATCCTCCACAGCCACAGACGCCGGCCCAGAGCCTCCGCTTCTCGATGCGCTCCACGGGCCAGAGGATACTAGAACCCCTGCTGCCTCTCCAGTCCTTTGAAGCCCTACCTCCCTCCACAGCCACAGCGGACTCAGCGATGCCCACAGCCTTGCTGGACCCAGAGCAGTCAACGGCTACAGAGGTGCGTGACCTTTTCGCTGCCTTTCGGGCAGACTTTAACTCCTGGGCCATGGAGATGGCGAAAACAGGAGCTGCCGCAATAATGTCCGCTTACGAGGGATCCCAGAAGCCACCCAAGGCCCAGATTTAAATGCTACAGTGACAGCCGTCCTCAATTTGGCTTTGGGAAAATCGCCTACCGATGCCATCGAGCTTGACAGGGTGCACCGCATCTCATGTGTTAAACATTAAGTCTAAAGTACTTAAATATCTGGCACACCCTAATCTTTCTATTAATTCATCAATCCGAGGCATAGGGTATGCATCAAATTTTGAAATTTCATTCAATTTACGAAAGTCATTACAGAATCATATTTCCCCATTTGGTTTGGGCACTAGAACAATGGGACTGTTCCACTCACTCTGTGAAACCTCAATAATCCCTAATTCTAACATTTTCCTGACTTCGGCATTAACTGCCTCTCTTCTAGCCTCTGGTATCCTGTAAGGCCTTAAGTTAATCCTTTTCCCTGGTTCAGTAATAATGTCATGTTTAACAATCTGTGTTTTACGTGGGATCGGGGAGAACACATATCTATTTTTGCCCACAAACTCCTTTACTTCTTTCTTTTGATGAGGTGCTAGAGTCTCTGCAATCCGTACTTCCGGATCCGTCTGAATTATTTTGTGCGTAAATGCACTTTGCCTCATCGTTAACACCTCTCGTTCTACCCAGGGTTTTAGTACATTTATATGGTAAATTTGCTCTGGCTTCCTCCTGCCTGGTTGGCTCACTTTGTAATTTACCTCACTGACCTGTTCAATTATCTCGTATGGTCCTTGCCAGCTTGCGAGAAACTTACATTCGGCTGTAGGAATCAGTACTAGAATCTTGTCCCCAGGATGGAAGACCCTTAACCTAGCAGCTCTATTGTAACTGGCTTCCTGAGCCTTCTGGGCTTTTCCCATATTTTCTCTTATAACTGGTAATATGGCTTCCATATGCTCCTGCATCTGTGCTATATGTTCGATAACACTGCGAAAAGGGGTGTTTTCCTGTTCCCATGTTTCTTTAGCAACATCCAATATACCTCTGGGATGTCTACCATATAACAGTTCAAAAGGAGAGAACCCTGTGGTAGACTGAGGTACTTCTCTAATAGAGAACATAAGATATGGCAATAGACAATCCCAATTTTTGCCATCCTTGTCTATCATTTTGCGCAACATGGACTTTAAGGTTTTATTGAATCTTTTAACCAGCCCGTCAGTTTGGGGGTGATAAACTGATGATCTAAGCTGTTTGATTTTCAAAAGTTTACACAATTCCATCATGACATTCGACATAAAAGGGGTTCCTTGGTCTGTAAGAATCTCTTTTGGTATGCCTACATCATCATCAACTCCTTTGCAATATTCTTGGAAGAGGTGTGTCGTAAAGGTATTGCCTCAGGGTACCGAGTTGCATAATCTAGTATAACTAATATGTACTGGTGCCCCCTAGCGGACTTAGACAATGGTCCCACTAAATCCATTGCAATGCGCTCAAAAGGAATTTCTATGAGAGGTAATGGTATTAACGGATTATGAAAACCTTGAAACTGAGCTTTTTGCTGACATTCTGGACAAGATTTTCTCTCTATTTCTGCAAAAATACCTGACCAATAAAATCTTGCAAGTACTCTCTCTCTGGTTTTCTCAATCCCCAGGTGCCCCCCTAACACATAACTATGAGCCAGCTTAAGGACAATATTTCTGTGGGGTCTGGGAACTAATAACTGCTCCACTTCATCAATACCCTTTTTTCCACTCTATAGAGTAGATTACGCTTTACCTTAAAATAAGGGAAACACAAAGGTTTATCAGGATCTATGATAGCGTCCTCTATCATCTGTACATTTTCCCTTGCAGCTTTTAAACTTGGGTCTTCCCACTGGGCAGCATGGAAACTACCTGGTTTAATTTCCAGATCCTGAAATTGTACATCTCTTACAGTGGCCTCATTACTTTCTGGAGGTTCAGCTTCATCACCCAAACAAACTAGAGGTAACTCTATATTATAAAAATAAAATAAAAATATTATCTTCGTCCACTACCCCTTGACCTTCCCTTGGGAGCTTATCCTTACTTTCTAGTGATTGTTCACATATTTGTCGAAAGTAGGAAAGTCCCTGCCTATCACCATATCATCTGGCAAAATGGGTACTGCACCTACACGACAATTAACCATTCCAACATCAGCAAAAATGTCAACTTCTGCGGTAGGGTATGAGTGAGTGCTATTCTGACTCCGATTGTTGTGATAGCGAAATATATCCCTTGCTGAGACCTCTATGCCTGGCCTGTATAAGCAGATATACTCACTGCGGACAATCCTCGTCAGATAGCTGAACTCGTCAATACCGATTCATTCAAAAGAGGTGTTTATTCTTTAACATCAGGTTACAGCAGATGATAGGAACAGCAGTTGAACGGTGATAGTATTGTGCGGTCAGAAAATGATGCCTTTCCTCCGTACTGTGCAGATTACCTGTGTGTCCTTGTTACATGTGGCTTTCAACTGTGGCCATGACACAGGAAGTACTGCACACAGGAAGAAGGGAGGGGCATACATAAACTGGAAATATGTCGTCACATGGGGAACAGAAATACAGAAAAGACATGTGTGATATCACAAAGGCCACTAGATGGCAGCATAGGATAAGACATGAATTTAGCTATGAGAAAATAGTTAGGCAAATCACACTATATAAATTCTAACCTATATAACAATGCTAATCTTAACTGAGGCTATGCATCTCATATTCTATGCCCCTATTGGGGCGGCACAAGTGCCACCGTGTACACATACAACCTCAAGCTATTGCAATGTATCAATCATTTTATCATTAAGCAAACCCCTTTTTACCAATGTAACCTCACTTCCAGAATCGATGAGAGCTTGTATATTTTTACCCTTTCAATATACCGCTTGTATAATAGCTCAATAGGTTTATGTTGTAAAATTGCTTCCATTTCCCACTTAAGCATGAATGTATTAGCAACACTCGGGGCAAATTTAGCCCACATTGATGCCCGTTTTCTGCCTGTAATAATTTCCCCATACACAAAATATTTTTTTTTTCTAAGCCAAATTACAAAGCCTCTAATAAAAATGTATTATGTAGTTATCCTAAGATATTGTCCTTCTGCAATAACCATGTTATGGCTGCCAATGCATCAATGTGATCTATAATCATATAAAGGGAGCTAACATCTGCTGTTACAAGATAGCATTCCTGATCCATTTTTATGTTTTACCAATATCTGCAACAGCAGATAATAAATAATAGGTATTTTACATTCAGAGGGAATAAAAGGGGTGAGCAGCACATTTTATTAGACCTACTGTGCATGTGAGGTACAATATCAAATACAAAATACAAATAATTCACAACATAATTTCCATCCAAATATCATCAAAGTCAAATCAATTAAAAAGGGGGGATATTGCTATACATCTGTACAGCAAATACCATAGTAAAAATATTAGCCCATGTTCATAATTGTTAAATAATACAAAACAAATGTACTCACTCTGTATTGTTAGGTTAAAACAATCAGAAGATAAGACGCATAAAATAAGGGGTACCAAAGAAATACCCACAGTACAGAAAAGTCCACACATTGCTTGGTGGGGACGCAAGGAGCCAACAGATTGCATAGCCCCCAGCCACATGCACCCCATCTTCCAATGGCATCATAGAGCTCAAAGAGACTCCATTGAATATATGAGGTCCACAATTTACACAGAACTGTATGAGAGACAGGAGATACAATTCCTCTCCTACAGACCAACAATAATATTAATAATTTAATTGATCCCCAGGGCTGTAGTGCAATTTAACCTCAGGGCTGTAGTGCATTATTATTCCCAGGGCAGTAGTGCATATATTAATCCCAGGGCAGTAGGGCAATATATATCGCATTAATTTAACCCCAATTTAATTTAACCCCAGGG
Source organism: Nanorana parkeri (assembly GCF_000935625.1). NCBI lineage: Eukaryota > Metazoa > Chordata > Amphibia > Anura > Dicroglossidae > Nanorana > Nanorana parkeri. The sequence continues at coordinate 195,431 of NW_017308397.1, read as the reverse complement.
CTGTAGTTCTATTCAAACGCCAAGACTGTAGGGTAAATCAAAAACCCAAGGCTGTAATTAATTAATTTATCCACAAAGTTCATCAAATTGTTTAGGCTAGGCCCCAAGAATATATCTATAGTGTGTTGATTGTAAACAGCTAGTCTTCAAGTTGTTTATCTGAGAGGATTATTCAGTAATTGATTATTACTAAATATTTATTGCAACACTCCCAAATTGTTAATATCGGTCGAGCATCGGGCAAGACCAAGGACGGAGGGCAGAACGAATCGGAAGGACGGACGGAGCCAGCATCAGACGGTTTCCTGACAGTATTAGACGAAGGAAGGACGAATAGACGGAAGGACGGGTGTAAGAATCAAGCAGAAGATCGTGCAGGAGAACCGGATCATAAAAGCAGGAACATAGAGCTGCCAGAACAGGTCGTATGAAATAAAGGAGGGGGACCAGTAAATTTGTAGAAGTGTAATTGCAGTAGGGTTTTCAGAGATTCTAAAGGGGAGTTAGACTCAGTAATAGTAGTGGGGGGAGAGTGCCTTAAAGCTAATACAAAAGTAAATTTAAATTATCCCTAGAGCCGTAGTGAAAATAAAAGAAAAGAAAATAAATGTATTTTTATTTTTTTATTACAAATAAATAAATAAAAAATCCCCAGGCTAAAGTACTAACTTTACATCAAAATTGTAACAATTTAAATTTATCCCAAAGAACTGGTATAATCAGTGGACCTAAATAAACAAACAAATAAATCAATAAATAAATAGTATCATATTTATTTAACAAATAAATCAATAAAAAGGGGAATAATGTCTTCCATGACTGGGTGTGCAACCAAGTGCATGTTGTGCACAATGTATGCGTTCCTTGAACATGCGTTCGAGGGGGAATACATCTGTGCTAGATGTGAGCGAGTTGTATGTTTAGAAGCCCAGATTCTGGATCTAAGCAACAAACTGGCAACACTGAGGAGCATAACAGTCATGGATAAGAGCCTGGACATAACGCACCAGGCTGTCATGGAGGGGGGGTCGGAGGAGCAGGTTCCCAAGGTGGGGAGCTGGGTCACTGTAAGAAGGCGGGGGAGAGGGAAGAGTGCAAGAGAGGTCAGCCCTGATCTGATTCACCCCAACAAATTTGCCAAGTTGCAGGATGTTGGGGACATCAGTTCAGGGGGGACACTGCTGAAGCACGACTCATGCTATATGCGCAGGGGGAGTGAGTGGCTCCGGAGCTGGTGTCAGAAGGAGGGATTTGGTTTCCTGGAGAACTGGGCTGACTTCGCAGTCGGCTACCGGCTCTTTGGCCGAGACGGGCTGCATCTTACTGGGGAAGGTGCAGCATTCCTGGGGGGGAAAATGGTAGAAAGACTGGAGGAGCTTTTAATGGGGGGGAGGGCATAAAAATAAAAATATTAAACTTAAGTAGTGATAACTTTAACATGAATACATATAATAAAGAGGGAAGTAACAAAGGGGCAAATAGTGGGCTCACTCCAGTCACCAGTGCCAAAGCAGTCAATATAGTAAATCCTATAGCTGAAGATAATATAAGTGATACCGGAATACCAATATCACCTAAACCTTTGTCCAATAACAAGACAGGAATTAAATGTATGTACACAAACGCTAGAAGTCTGGCAAATAAATTAGAAGAGCTTGAGCTTATGATACTCGAAGAGGACTTCGATATAGTGGGAATAGCGGAAACCTGGCTAGACAGCGCACATGATTGGGCCACCAACATAGAGGGGTACAACCTGTTCAGGAGGGACAAAGGTGGGAGAAAAGGGGGGGTATGCATTTATGTTAAAAATAAAAAAATAATAATCTAAATATTATAGGGACGACATCACGTCAAATAGTGGGGAGGATGTGGAATCCTTATGGCTGGAACTGGACATGACGGACGATCGTCGCAAACTAATTATGGGTATTTGTTATAAACCTCCAAATATAGGGGAGGAGGGGGAGGCTCATCTACAGTCTGAAATAGAAATAGCTGGGAGGGAGGGCAATGTAGTCGTGATGGGCGACTTCAATTACCCAGACATAAATTGGGCAAATGGAACCTCAAGTTCAACAAAGGCGGGCCACTTTCTGAACATGTTGCATGACAATTTCATGGACCAGATGGTGGAGGTCCCAACTAGGAAAAATACCATCCTAGATTTAATTATTACTAATAAAGCGGAGTTAATTGAGGATATTGTTATTGGAGAGACACTGGGAAATAGTGATCACAATGTGATTACTTTCTATATTGGATACAGGAAAGGGAAGCAGGCTGGTAGGACAAGAACCCTTAATTTCAGAAGTGCTAACTTTGATAAACTGCGCCACCTAGTGGGGGACACCAAATGGGAAAATTTATTTCACAAACTGAACTCGGACCAAAAGTGGGAATGTTTTAAAAACACTTTACATATTGCCATTGCCAAATGCATACCGTTGGGTAATAAAAGTAAAAGATCGCAAACAAAACCTGTATGGCTTAATAAAACTGTAAAGCATCACATAAAGGAAAAGCGAGTGGCATTTATAAATTATAAGATGGAGGCGACGGCATTGTCGTTCGTTAACTACAAAGAATGTAATAAAAGATGCAAACTAGCAATACGGGCAGCTAAAATAGAGTGCGAACAAAGAAGAGATCCTCCGTGCCGCATGGAGAAATGGCCCAATTGACTTTGATGGCGCCTCCATACAGCTTCTTCCAGACCTCTCCCGCCTAACCCTAGCCATGTGCCGATCAGTGCGCCGTTACTGGATTTCATTCGCCAAGCTGGAGCCAAGCTGGACTTAACAAAAGGCTATCGCCACATAAACACGCGTCGGGTGCGCCTACGTATGAAAACAACGAACGCGCTACACATGTTGGGTATCGCCGCGCACGCCAAAGTGAGAGCAATAATTCTAGGGCCAGTATTTTGGGGTATCTCTAAATTGATGACCTGTGGGGGCTTTTAAAGCGTC
>NW_017308397.1:165412-190086 GCF_000935625.1 Nanorana parkeri | reverse complement strand
CAACACTCCCAAATTGTTAATATCGGTCGAGCATCGGGCAAGACCAAGGACGGAGGGCAGAACGAATCGGAAGGACGGACGGAGCCAGCATCAGACGGTTTCCTGACAGTATTAGACGAAGGAAGGACGAATAGACGGAAGGACGGGTGTAAGAATCAAGCAGAAGATCGTGCAGGAGAACCGGATCATAAAAGCAGGAACATAGAGCTGCCAGAACAGGTCGTATGAAATAAAGGAGGGGGACCAGTAAATTTGTAGAAGTGTAATTGCAGTAGGGTTTTCAGAGATTCTAAAGGGGAGTTAGACTCAGTAATAGTAGTGGGGGGAGAGTGCCTTAAAGCTAATACAAAAGTAAATTTAAATTATCCCTAGAGCCGTAGTGAAAATAAAAGAAAAGAAAATAAATGTATTTTTATTTTTTTATTACAAATAAATAAATAAAAAATCCCCAGGCTAAAGTACTAACTTTACATCAAAATTGTAACAATTTAAATTTATCCCAAAGAACTGGTATAATCAGTGGACCTAAATAAACAAACAAATAAATCAATAAATAAATAGTATCATATTTATTTAACAAATAAATCAATAAAAAGGGGAATAATGTCTTCCATGACTGGGTGTGCAACCAAGTGCATGTTGTGCACAATGTATGCGTTCCTTGAACATGCGTTCGAGGGGGAATACATCTGTGCTAGATGTGAGCGAGTTGTATGTTTAGAAGCCCAGATTCTGGATCTAAGCAACAAACTGGCAACACTGAGGAGCATAACAGTCATGGATAAGAGCCTGGACATAACGCACCAGGCTGTCATGGAGGGGGGGTCGGAGGAGCAGGTTCCCAAGGTGGGGAGCTGGGTCACTGTAAGAAGGCGGGGGAGAGGGAAGAGTGCAAGAGAGGTCAGCCCTGATCTGATTCACCCCAACAAATTTGCCAAGTTGCAGGATGTTGGGGACATCAGTTCAGGGGGGACACTGCTGAAGCACGACTCATGCTATATGCGCAGGGGGAGTGAGTGGCTCCGGAGCTGGTGTCAGAAGGAGGGATTTGGTTTCCTGGAGAACTGGGCTGACTTCGCAGTCGGCTACCGGCTCTTTGGCCGAGACGGGCTGCATCTTACTGGGGAAGGTGCAGCATTCCTGGGGGGGAAAATGGTAGAAAGACTGGAGGAGCTTTTAATGGGGGGGAGGGCATAAAAATAAAAATATTAAACTTAAGTAGTGATAACTTTAACATGAATACATATAATAAAGAGGGAAGTAACAAAGGGGCAAATAGTGGGCTCACTCCAGTCACCAGTGCCAAAGCAGTCAATATAGTAAATCCTATAGCTGAAGATAATATAAGTGATACCGGAATACCAATATCTCCTAAACCTTTGTCCAATAACAAGACAGGAATTAAATGTATGTACACAAACGCTAGAAGTCTGGCAAATAAATTAGAAGAGCTTGAGCTTATGATACTCGAAGAGGACTTCGATATAGTGGGAATAGCGGAAACCTGGCTAGACAGCGCACATGATTGGGCCACCAACATAGAGGGGTACAACCTGTTCAGGAGGGACAAAGGTGGGAGAAAAGGGGGGGTATGCATTTATGTTAAAAATAAAAAAATAATAATCTAAATATTATAGGGACGACATCACGTCAAATAGTGGGGAGGATGTGGAATCCTTATGGCTGGAACTGGACATGACGTTATTGGAGAGACACTGGGAAATAGTGATCACAATGTGATTACTTTCTATATTGGATACAGGAAAGGGAAGCAGGCTGGTAGGACAAGAACCCTTAATTTCAGAAGTGCTAACTTTGATAAACTGCGCCACCTAGTGGGGGACACCAAATGGGAAAATTTATTTCACAAACTGAACTCGGACCAAAAGTGGGAATGTTTTAAAAACACTTTACATATTGCCATTGCCAAATGCATACCGTTGGGTAATAAAAGTAAAAGATCGCAAACAAAACCTGTATGGCTTAATAAAACTGTAAAGCATCACATAAAGGAAAAGCGAGTGGCATTTATAAATTATAAGATGGAGGCGACGGCATTGTCGTTCGTTAACTACAAAGAATGTAATAAAAGATGCAAACTAGCAATACGGGCAGCTAAAATAGAGTGCCATCAAAGAAGAGATCCTCCGTGCCGCATGGAGAAATGGCCCAATTGACTTTGATGGCGCCTCCATACAGCTTCTTCCAGACCTCTCCCGCCTAACCCTAGCCATGTGCCGATCAGTGCGCCGTTACTGGATTTCATTCGCCAAGCTGGAGCCAAGCTGGACTTAACAAAAGGCTATCGCCACATAAACACGCGTCGGGTGCGCCTACGTATGAAAACAACGAACGCGCTACACATGTTGGGTATCGCCGCGCACGCCAAAGTGAGAGCAATAATTCTAGGGCCAGTATTTTGTGGTATCTCTAAATTGATGACCTGTGGGGGCTTTTAAAGCGTCTTCTGTGGACTTTTTGGGGTACTGCAGTTTTCCGCTGTTTCACGGACGCATGCAATTTGTAAACTGGGCATGTTGGGTATTGTTTTACTCGTTGTAACCTCATCTTTTATATTTAATTTAAAAAATTGGTATTTTGTTGTGTTTTGGGGCATTTAATTAAATTTATCACTAAATTTGGGGGTTTAATGGAGTTGCGCTAATATTGCACAACATAAAAATTTGCAACTACCACCATTATATTGTATAGGGTCTTGGCATTCAGAAAATATATAATGTGTGGGGGTTTTAAGTAATTTTCAGGCCTAAAATCTGGAATATAACATGGGTGCAAAAAATTAAAAAAAGGCCTCAGTCATGAAGGGGTTAAACAGCCTCTGTCCAGCCGAGAAAAACAAAGAGATCTGCTGAGTAAAGTTAATTTGTGATAAAGCTAGTTTTATCACGGTTTATTAAACGTACACCTTAGTCCTTATTTTGGGGAGTGTATTGAGATCAATATAATTCCCCTCAAAGTGTGTACTCACCCCAGGTATCCAGCTGTAACGTTTGTATTTCCCAGAGCGGGGTAGTTCGGTATGTTTTGCCGGCAGTTTCTCCACACTCGATTCTTCAGTTAAAGCATGTCCATTCTCTCATGAAAAAAACGGAGAGAGGCGTGGTAAAAAATAGTGTGGTAAAAGGTGTTTTTTCCGTATATTTGAATTATAAAAACAAGAGGCATTGAAACAAGTCCGACCGGTTCGGCACCTTTCAGGTATGGTATGAAAAGACCCGCCCCTACGCGTTTCGTCACCAACAACTTCTTCAGGGGAGCATGCAGGTCTACATTCTCATACCACAACCTTACTTTTATAACATATAACATATGAATCAATCATTATCTCATTAACCCCGTAGGGGTGAGTTTCAACCTTCAGTAACTAATGATGAGATCTATTTATTGAATATCGTTAACCAGATTCATTAGACTACTGTAAATGTATAATAAAAATACATTCAATTAAATATTTAAAATAAAATACAATTAATTACGTTTTAGTACATAGCATGATATCAGTAAAATTATTTATAAACTATTTAAAATTGTATATTGTGTCTATTAACTATGAGACATCCGTATGTAGCATCCAGATTTAGCAATAATTCATTAAATCTTATTGCACATCTATTAGTTTGTGATAAATTACATATAATTAAGTTTTATAATATAATACAATGGATTGAATTTTAATACATGACATAATATCCATAAAATCATTTATCTATAAAATATCTATACAAATTATTTATAAACTATTTAAAATTATATATTAATATAAGAAATCTAAATACAACATCGAAAGGGGTTTTTTCCGGAAATATTTTAACTATTACTGAGAAAGCAATTTAAGTCGAAATCAATGTTTAGTCCACTGGGATTCATAGTGTCCAATGTATAAATCCATTTGGACTCATTTTGTGAGATTTTTCTAGTTAGATTCGTACCTCTCCAGTGAGTCTCGACTTTGTCTATCCCTATTACTGTTAAAAGTTTAGGGTCTCTATTGTGAAAAAGTCTAAAATGTCTAGAAAGACTGTGTTTATTAAAACCATTCTTAATATTGGTGGCATGCTCCTCTAATCTCTTTTTAAGCATTCTAGTAGTTCTCCCCACATATTGTAGGCCACAAGGGCAGCTTAATAGGTAGGTTACAAACTTACTGTGGCAAGAGACACATTTTTTTATCTTATATTCCCTATTTGTGGAGGTGGATTTAAAGGAGGTGACTTTTTTCCTGGGCCCTGTGGTTCTGCAGCAAGTACAATATTTACAGGGATAGAATCCAACTCCCTTAAATATCGTTACCTCTGATTTAGGGGGATCCAATACGCTGATAGCAAGTTTTGTTTTAAGGTTTGGGGCTCGTTTATATAGTATTCTAGGTTTATTTGGTAAGATAGGGCCCAGTATCCTATCTCTTTTGAGAATATGCCAATGATTTTTAAAAATACGTTCTATTAGTTGTATTGGACTGAGTCATTAGTTATAAATGCTACTTGTCCTTGATCTTTAGCTTTTTGTATAGGTTTTAATAAATCCACTCTATCTTTCTTTGATATAATATTTTGCACTGTCTTTAGTTCCTTTTCTTTATATCCTTTTTCTCTGAATGTATCAATTAACATATTAGTTTGTCTATGAAAATCTTCCTCTTTGGAACAGTTTCTTTTAATTCTAGTTAGTTGCCCCTTTGGAATTCCTTTGAGCCAAACTGGATGATGACAGCTACACATTGGAATGTAACTATTTCGATCCGTGACTTTAAAGATGGTGCTAGTGCTAAAATTCCCTTCATCTTTTGTTATTTCCAGATCAAGAAAGGTTACATTCTGATTGCTAATCTGGCTAGTAAAAGAGAGGTTATAGTCATTAGAGTTAAGATCATCGATGAATAATTGTAGGGACTGTGCATCACCTTCCCATAGAACTATGATATCGACGATGAATCTTTTCCACAGTTTTAAATTTTTTTCCTTATTTTTAAAAATGTATTCCTCCTCCCACATTGACATATACAGATTTGCCAAACTTGGGGCAAATTTGGCTCCCATGGCAACGCCTTTTTCCTGGAGATAGTAGTCACCCTTGTACCAGAAAAAGTTGTTTGTCATTGCGAACCGTAGACTCTGTAAAATAAAATCTTTTTGATCGTCTTCATAATTATGAAGACGATCTTAACTCTGATCTTAACTCTAATGACTATAACCTCTCTTTTACTAGCTAGATTAGCAATCAGAATGTAACCTTTCTTGATCTGGAAATAACAAAAGATGAAGGGAATTTTAGCACTAGCACCTTCTTTAAAGTCACGGATCGAAATAATTATGAATCGGCACCCCCGAAAACAGGTACCTGAGGTCGTGGGGAACAGGCGCGCCACCCTGGCTGGGACTATATACCACCTCCTCATTACCTTATAGGCTACCTCAACATTTGTAACGCTAATAGAGCATTTTGCGACATTGCGCCAAATCTGCTGCCACTCCTTCATGGACCACCGACGGGGCAGGTCTCCTTCCCAGCCACGAACATAAGTCTATTTAATTGTGAAAAATTTAATTGTGTAAAAATGACCAATCTATTTAATTGTGAATAAAGAATGGTTATGAGGCCATGAAGACGATGTTTCAATGCCTCTTGTTTTTAAAATTCAAATATACGAATAAAGCACCTTTTACCACACTATGAAGGACCTCTCTCCGTTTTTTTCATGAGAGAATGGACATGCTTTAATTGAAGAATCGAGTGTGGAGAAACTGCCGGCAAAACATACCGAACTACCCCGCTCTGGGAAATACAAACGTGTGGGGCTGTCTGTTACAGCCGGATACCTGGGGTGAGTACACACTTTGAGGGGAATGATATTGATCTCAATACACTCCCCAGAATAAGGAGTACATCACTGAATAATTGGAACATTTTACCACTTTATTTTCTCGCTTGGAATGGACTGATAAATATCACAGATACTTTTTTATTATTGCATAATTGTTTTATTTTTCACACAAAAAAAGAAGTTTTTTGTTTTGGAATTTACACAAATTAATCACGAAGATCATGTCACTTATAGTTTTATAAACATTTAGTTTAAAATAAGACATCCTTAAAAGAAGATAAGGACATTTTTTATCATTATTAAATTGATCACAGAGATATTTATAAACCATTATTCATAGGTTGTTCACACAATCATAATTTGTTTCACGATTAATCCTGCCACTTATATTTATTTAGCGGTATACACTGTATAGGAATAACACTTTTATTTTTAGATCACATATGGCAGTCACTTATTGATATTTTGTATATACACATGTATTCACTTGCATTTACTTTAGATTGATTAGCGCTGTGCATTAATTTATATTCACTCTAATGGGGATACCTAATGTAAGGGGGCACTCATGGGGACAGCTAATGTAAGGGTGAATGTTCGTAAAGTTACGAAAATATAACCGCCACTAACGAAAATTCGTATTTCGTACGAATCCGAATTGAGTTCAGTTACGAATTACGAAATACGAAATAACGGATATTCCGAAACGAAACAGAACACATTTTTTGACGGCGCACAAGTCTAGGGGGCACTCTCATGGGGAAAGCTAATGTAAGGGGAGCACTCTTATGGGGACACCTAATGTAAGGGAACAGCAAAAAGTTTCCCAGCACACTCACCAGACAGCATGCAAAAAAACTTGTCTCACCACTAAGGTTAAAAACCGAGGTTTAGATGCACGTCTTCTGCAGAAAACGTGAAAGCCGCACCGCCCCTGCCAAGGCACCGCTATATAGTGCGGTCCTAACTCTAAACTATGAGTCTCCATCTTGGAGCACATGTGGAAAAAGATAAAATTGGGTGCAGATTTGTCAGGAGGAAGCCCAACCTCCCTTAAAGGCACAGGGACGCACAAGGGACCCCGCACATCACAACAACAGCTGAGACCCCTCTTGCGTCACTGCACCAAATCAGTCAAGAAAAACAAATGGCAAACGCACTCATCAATTTGTCACCAGCTTTACAGCAAGGTGCACATGGAAGGGCCATTTGTTTTGCTTCACCTAATGTCGCGGGACACCTAATGTAAGGGGGCTCTCAGATAGGGGGCACCTAATGTAAGGGTGCGCTCTTATGGGGACACCTAATGTAAAGGGGAACTCTGATGGGGACAGCTACTGTTAGGGGGGCACTCTGATGGGGACAGCTGATGTAAGGGGGCACTCTGATGGATGCTGTATTTTTTTTCAGTGAAGCCAGCCTTCATGTAGTACATCTGCTGCCTCACGCTGTGCTTTTCCTATAGGACTTAAAGGAGAACTATGGGGTTAAGGCTTTTCCCCATAGTTCTCCTTAGGGTAACGGGAGGACACAAACTAGCGTCCTCCCGTCACCCTAAGCTCAGTATACCGCGAGCTACAGCTCACGGTATACTGAGACGCCACAGTATACCACGAGCTACTGCTCGTGCTATACTGAGACGCCGCAGCTGAAGCTGATCCCGACAATTATGTCTGGATCTGCCCAGCTGCGTGAGTGACAGCTGGCTCTGACTATCTAGAGGCAGAGCCAGCTGTACCTGCCCCTCCCCCGTCCTATCTGCCAGTCAGCGCTGGTGGATCGGAGTGGGGAGGGGGGAATCCAGCCCCTCCTTTGTCACGGCAGAGGGCTGTGACAGGATCGAGAGGTGAGCGAACGCCGGTATATGTTCGCTCATCTCCCGATCTACTGAGCCGACCTGTGACAGTCTCATTGTCACAGGTTGGCTAGAACTATGAGGTGAGTGAAAAGCACTCACCTCATAGTTCTCCTTTAATGAAATGTCACTTGTGAGATTTCAATAAAGTTTTAATTTTAAAAAAAAGTGTGTCTGGGAACACACTCCAGCACCAGGTGTGTGTTTCAGTGCAGCTGCTGGTGTTAATGCAGCCTAAATGGCGGACTGTGGTCCTGTCTGACCTTGGCTCAATGAAAATTTTGGTCACCGGACCTCCTTGAATTTGAATTTACTACCCCTGCTCTAGTAGAAATAGCTGAATCTCTGGACACTCCATGGATGCTGTATTCTTACATTTTCATGTTTCCTCCACTAAAGTTTCTTCTACACCTTCTACAGAGGATCAAGACAAAGGAGATTATCACCATTCTCGTAGCTCCAGACTGAATAAGAAAGTTCTTGGTACTCAATGATGAGTCCTCTAATAAAAAATGCTGCATAGCCTGGTATTAAAGTACAGTGCTAGCGAGGTTCTGAGCTGTGAGTGGTTTGCCCTGTTAAAGTGACACTAAACTCAGGAGGTTAAATCTTAAAAATGCCTTCAAGTACCTTAACTATTAACAAAAATGTAGCTTATTTGTGCATCACTCAGCTGTAGATCCTCAAATCAACTATGAATTTATGCCGACACTGTCCTTCCTTCTGGAGGGTGGCTACTTTTGTTCCCCATGGTCCCTATGTGTGTTGTAAAGCTTTAACCTTCCATGATAGACTACAATCTCCATACAAATTAGTAAACTAAATGGGAGATTGTGGTCCATCACAGGCACTAGCTTTGAGTGTTGGCTATTTTACAACACACACAGAGAACACGGGTAACAAAAGTAGCCACCCTGCAGAAGGAAGGACAGAGTCAGCACAAATTCTGAGATGATTTGAGGATCTACAGCTGAGTGATACACAAGCTACATCTTTGTTAATAGGTAAGGTATTTTTAAGATTGAACTCCTGAGTTTAGTGTCACTTTAAAGTCATTGCTGTGTTAAAGTGCACAATTTAGCACAAGGACATTGTTCAACACAAGGAGCAGTTCAAAACAAGGAGTAGCAGAGCAAGATAAATGCGTAGGGCACTGTGACACTGCAGGGGGAATTTGAAAGACTGTGAGAACACTATGGTACTGCAGAAATCAACTTTTAGAGTCCTAGAAAACAGTGGGACACTGTGAAAGCATTATAATGCTTGCTGAGCAAGTTAGGGCTAAGGTCTACAACTAGTACAATCCCCATTATCTAAAAAGAAAATATGTCTTCCATTAGTAGAAATGCACCCAATGCACATGCTGCTCCATGATTGTGCTCCTTGAGCAACCATTCAAGATAAATACTGATGCGTAATATTTAAGTCAGTGGTTTGTTTGGAAGCCCAGATTCTGGACTTAAAGAACTACAACCCTGATTCCAAGAAAGCTGGGACGATGTGTAAAATATACATACAAACAGAATGCAATGCTTTGCAAATCTCATAAACCCATATTTTATTCACTGTAGAAAATAGAAAACATATCAAATGTTTAAACTGAGAAAGTGTACTATTTTAAGAAAAACATGATGTAATTTTGAAATTGATGGCAGCTGTGGCCCGGAGAAGACAGCAGCGTTTCTGAATCATGTTCAGATATGGCTTCTGCTTTGCATGATAGAGCTTTAACTTCCATTTTTGGATGGCACGGAAAGTGTTCACAGACAGTGATTTTGTAAGTATTCCTGAGCCCATGCAGTGCTGTCCACCACAGAATCATGTCTGTTTTTACTGCAGTGCCATCTGAGAGACTGAATAGCACGGGCATCCAATATTGCATTCCGGCCTTGTCCCTTGAACACAGAGATTTCTTCAGATTCTGGGAATCTTTTGAAGATATTATGTACTGTAGATCCTTGGTTCTCAACTGGTGGATCGTGACCCAAAAGTGGGTCGCGACCTCGTGTTCAGTGGGTCTCCGCGTGCCTTCCAGTTTTCTAGGTGAGAGGCTCCTCAGCCTCCCCCTAGCGCAGCACTGTCAGTTCTTGCGCCAAACAGCCATTCAAAATATGCTGCCCGGTGCCGAGTGTCAGCTTGAGGTGGGATGGGATGGGGCTGGAGCTGCCAGGGAGCTCCATCCATATGTGCATTGCTTACAGCTCCCTCACGTGTCTTGTAGAGGTGCCTGGACTGGAGTGAAGTCACATTCTGGCTCCCGGCACCTCTACATGGTGTGCAAGGGAGCTGTACAAACAATGCACATACGGATGGAGCTCCATAACAGCACAACAGTCCACACTGGACCCCAGGCTGAGGATCCGCTTTAGTTCTCGTAAGATAGGGAGACTGGGTAGAGTACGTATGTGTGTGTGAGAATGTGACTGTGGTTGTGTGTGTCTGTCAGTGTTTTCCAGGGCCCTTTCACACTAGTACAGTGTGTTATTCACACAGTCCCGTGCGATTAACGCACTGTACGACGCAATTGCACCTACCATGCGTTCTGGTGTGAGAGGTGCAATTATTTGAATGGCACCCCAAAAGCATCTCCCACCCACAGTTCTACAGCATCAGAACGTGCCGTACCACAATGCCAAGCATTCCATTGCAGTGCAACTTGGGTCATGACTTAATGACCAAGGACAAATGTGGGTCCTGAGGTGTCATGGCCGCAGCGGGCAGCATTTCGGGTTCCGTGCCAAGCGCCGCCCTCCTCGATGATGTCACGCCACTCCCCCTCATCTCCAGTCAAGCTGCGGCTTACACAGCGGAAATTCAAGCGCTTAGTGTCTCGTCAATTTGAGAGGAGACGCTGAGCATTTCCCTCTCCCGACATAGACTCTAAATATACTCACCTCAGTGCTGCTTGTCATCTTCACAGGATCAATCTGCAATCCGATTACCTGTAAACTACTCTGCTGAAGTTACTGGAGCCAGACTGATTATCCACATTGCAGTCACCTCTGTTGAAGTTGCAAACCTCTCCTTGCTTCCAGCCACATCCATTACTGGACAAACTCTATCCAACAGGACTGGGACACTCAAATGTGCAGACCAGCTAACCGCAAGTATCTACTGGTTATTGCTGACTTCTACATAACTCCCAGTTGCACGGGTTCAATACATCCAGTAGACAACTCACCGGGCGGTGAGGACAGAGAGGGAGGTGCGGGAGGGGAGGAAAACGAGGGAGCCAACTTGTTAAAAGGCCTACGCAGGCGCTCTTTAAACGAAGGTCTCTCACTGAGTCTGGTGTCAATGAGAATCAGGAATGACACAAGCAAAAGGTGCTAGTAAAAATATTTATTAAGAACAGTGTCCAGAGGAGCAAGCAGAGTCTTAAACAGGAACAAGCCAGAGTTAGGAGCCGGAGTGGGTAGTCGTCCAAGCCAGGTCAGGAACACAGAAATCAGCGTCGTCAGGAACAAGCACCTCCTTCTCTGGCCTCACCGCCCGGTGAGTTGTCTACTGGAGGTATTGAACCCATGCACCCGGAGTTGCGCATTTGTCCGAGGCAGAAAGGGCCTATAGGAGACGAGGGGCTATGTCTCTACTGCGGCCTCACTCACTATATATAAACCAATATAAACCACTCAGTCCAGTCTGACCTTGCCCTTGCGTGGTCTTCCTGCTACTGCTTTCCTGCTGCTCTGAGTATGCTGATTCCGTGTATGACCTGATCCTGGCTGATGTTCTCCTCTGGCTCCTGCTCCTGGCTTGTTCCTGACAATGCTGATTTCCTGGCTCCTGTTCCTGGCTTGTTCCTGACGATGCTGATCTCTGTGTTCCTGACCTGGCTTGGACGACTACCCACTCCAGCTCCTAACTCTGGCTTGTTCCGGTTTATGACTCTGCTTGCTCCTGTGGACACTGTTCTTAATAAATATTTTTACTAGCACCTTTTGCTTGTCTGGTTTTCAATGTGCTCTGACATTACGCAAGGGCCATGAATCCAGATGGTGCTAGTGTAAACCCTAGTCCTTCTCCGTTGCAGACTATTTTTTCCGGGCTGGATTCGCAGGATCAAAGAATGGAGCGGTTCGCTCAGGCCCTGCAGACCCTGCTCTCTCGCACGACTCATTTGGACCCAGCTAATGCCTCGCCTCCGGGCCCTGCCACTACTGCTGCTGGTCCTTCCGTTGCTCCTGAGCCTACCCCTGGAAGGGGCATTTCGGGTCAAGCTCTCTTACCCCAGCGCTATGTGGGTGACCGCAATCATTGCCGTGGATTCCTAAACCAGGTTGGAATCTATTTTGAGTTGGTTCCGCAGGCATTTCCTGGCGACAAGGCAAAGGTCGGGTTCTTGATATACTTATTGACGGATAAAGCATTAGCCTGGGCTAATCCACTTTGGGAGAACGATAAGCCCATTATGTTCAACTACCCTAAATTTCTGGCCTCCTTCAGACGGGTATTTGATGTACCAGCTCGATTCCCTCTCTGCCTCTAAACTGTTTATGTGCATCCGGCAAGGTATACGAACTGTAGCCGAGTATGCCATAGAGTTCCGTACCCAACAGCAGAGGTAGGCTGGATTAATGAGGCACTGGTGGCAGCCTTCTTCCATGGGCTCTCCGATAATATTAAGGATGAAGTGGCTGCTAAGGAATTGCCTAGCAATCTGGAGGAGCTGGTGTCATTTCTGATTCTCATTAACACCAGACTCCGTGAGAGACCTTCGTTTAAAGAGCGCCTGCATAGGCCTCTTAACAAGTAGGCTCTCTCGTTTTCCTCCCCTCCCGCACCTCCCTCTCCATCCTCACTGCTCGGTGAGTTGTCTACTGGAGGTATTGAACCCATGCAACTGGGAGTTACGCGTTTGTCCAAGGCTGAAAGGGCCTATAGGAGACGAAAGGGGCTAGGTCTCTACTGCAGCCTCACAGGTCATCTTTTGAGGTCATGTCCCACACGGCCAGGAAACGCTTGCAACTAAGACTCCATAGGGGATGGATCTTAGGTGGGGTTTCCTCATTCCCAGAGCTCCTTAAGGAGAAGCCTATGGTCAATGTGGTACTCTCATGGGCAGACTCCTCTGTGGTTACTTCGGCTCTGATTGACTCCGGTGCTGCGAGTATGTTTATTGAGGCTTCTTTTGTCTCTCAGAGTCTGATACCCACACAGCCTCGTACCACTCCATTGGCTATTGAGGCCATTGATGGCAGACCCTTGCAGCCTGCACTCATCACCCTCGAGACCGCTCCTCTTACCATGGAGGTAGGGTCTTTACATTATGAGACGATCCAGTTCCAGGTGATCTCCCCGCACTTTCCATTGGTTCTGGGTTATCCGTGGCTCCAGACCCATAATCCCAGGCTCGATTGGGGAAGCTCTGAGATTTTGTCCTGGTCTGATCAATGTTCTTCCAAATTTTTGCGAAGGCCCACGAGGCTCCTATCTACTGCATCTGTCTCCGAATTGCCTGAAGAGTACAGGGAGTTCTCGGATCTGTTTGATAAGGTTCAGGCTGGTACTCTTCCTCCTCACAGACCGTACGATTGTGCCATTGATCTTCTCCCCGGGTCTGTCCTGCCTTGTGGTAGAGTGTATCCTCTCACTTGCGGAGAACAAGGCGATGGAGGAGTATGTCTCAGACGCCCTAGCCAGATGGTTTACCTGCAAATCCATGTCCCCTGCTGGGGCCAGATTCTTTTTTGTCAAAAAGAAGGGAGGGGAGCTTCGACCATGCATCGATTATAGAGGGCTCAATTGTATTACTGTTAAGAATGCGTATCCGATTCCCCTCATCACTGAACTCTTTGCCCAACTCAAGGGTTGTAAGATTTTCACGAAACTGGATCTAAGGGGAGCCTATAATTTGGTCCGTATTAAAGAAGGCCATGAATAGAAGACGGCATTCAATACCCGAAGCGGCCACTATGAGTACCTGGTAATGCCCTTTGGGTTATTCAATGCTCCGGCTGTCTTCCAGGAATTCATAAACGATGTGTTGCACGATATGCTTCAACAATGTGTTGTAGTGTACCTTGATGATATACTCATCCATTCTCCCTCACTGGCCAACCATCAGGCGGATGTAGCCCGAGTACTCCCAATGCCTGCGGGAGAATGGGCTATTTTGTAAACTCGAAAAGTGTGAATTTCATCAAGTCCAAGTCACATTCCTCGGTTATGTTATCTCAGATAAGGGGTTTTCCATGGACCCACAGAAATTAGCAGCTGTGCTCCAATGGCCTCGCCTAGTTGGTTTACGCTCCATTCAACGATTCTTGGGCTTTGCTAATTATTATCGTAAATTCATCAAGAATCTCTCCACCCTGGTCAAACCCATCACTGACTTGACTAAGAAGGGTGTGAACCCTCTTTCCTGGTCTCCAGCTGCTGAACAAGCCCTTGAAAAGTTGAAATTGGCTTTTTCCAACCCAGCCTGTCTCAACGCCCTCCTGTCTCAACGTTTTTCACCCGAGGGCCAACTTCATCCGTGTGGGTTCTTTTCCAAGAAACTGTCTCTGGCTGAGTGCAAGTATGAGATTGGCGACAGGGAATTGTTGGCAATCATCTTGGCTCTCAAGGAATGGCGGCATCTCCTTGATCGGACCACTGGTCCGGTGTTAATACTCACTGACCACAAGAATCTCACCTATCTCTCGGAGGCCAAACGACTATCCTCTCGGCAGGCCAGATGGGCCTTGTTCTTAATTGCCTTGTTTCAACTACATCATTTCTTATTTGCCTGGGTCTAGGTGTTCATGTCTCACTCCTTAATGTTTTAAGGCTGGCGCCCTGTCTCGCCAGTTTGCGGTACTGTCCAAGGAGGATACTAAACCTGTTCCTGTTGTACCTCCTAATCACATTCCTGCCTCAGTACGCTCCAGTTTGACGTCACCTTTGGGGGAACAAATTTTGGCTGCTCAGTCCGATGCTCCTCCGGAGAGACTGGTGGGAAAATGCTTTGTACCAATAGACCACCGAACTAAGCTCCTTTCCATATACCACAATGCCAAAGCTTCAGGCCACCCGGGCAGGAATCAGATGATTTGTTCTGTGACTAGACAGTTTTGGTGGCCGGGGATCCGTACTTACATTGCCGACTTTGTAGCTTCGTGTCAGGTTTGTGCTCAGTCCAAAAACCCTCGCCACCTTCCTGTGGTATTGTTGCAGCCCATCCCGAATGGTGAGTGCCCCTGGACACACTTATCCAGGGATTTTATTGTGGACTTGCCTAATTCTAAAGGCCACACGACTATCCTCATGGTGGTAGATAGATTTTCGAAGATGATTAATTGTGTTCCATTAAGAAAACTTGCTTCTGCCCATGAGCTTGCCATCATTTTTGCCAGGGAGGTCTTCCGATTGCATGGGGTACCTTTATTACAGCTTTCCTTCTCCTCGGCTTACCATCCCCAGTCCAACGGTGCTGCAGAGCGGGCTAACTAAGCCTTGGAGCAATTCCTAAGGTGTTACATCTCAGACCATCATGACAGCTGTTCGGACCTGTTACCGTGGGCAGAGTTCGCTCATAATAGCCACGTCAACTCCTCCACTCGCCTTTCACCCTTCCTGGTGAACTTTGGGTTTCAACCTGCTGTGTTGCCCAATTCGTTCCAATCCCAAAGGTTACCGGCTCTGGAGGACCAACTTGAAAAGCTCCGCTCCACATAGGTACAGGTTCAGGAGTGTCTTCAACGTGCAGCTCGAGACCAGAAGCATCAGGCTGATCGCAGATGTATGCCCGCTCCATCCTACCAGGTCGGGGAGAGGGTCCTCTCGCAATTTGCACCAAGCTGGCTCCACGTTACGCAAGGTCAATCCAGTAGCTTACGATCTAGACATCCCTAGGTCCATGCACATTCCCAATGTTTTTCATGTCTCACTCCTTAAGCCACTAATCTGTAATCGCTTGACTTCTTCTACTGCTCGTCCTAGACCCGTAATAGTTGACGACAATGAGGAGTATGTTATTCGGAGTGTGTCTAGGGGCCGTTTGCAGTATTTGGTTCATTGGAAAGGCTATGGTCCGGAGGAACACTCTTGGGTGGCATCTGAAGATGTTCACGCTTCCGCTCTGTTGCGCTCCTTCCATGCTCGTTTTCCTGGCTCCTGCTCCTGGCTTGTTCCTGGCGATGCTGATCTCTGTGTTCCTGGCTTGGACGACTACCCACTGGACACGGTTTTTAATAAATATTTTAACTAGCACCTTTTGCTTGTCTGGTTTTGAATGTGCTCTGACACCCTATAGTTTGCGGCAGACACGAAGATGGTGCTGCAGGATGTGGGCACAGATGAAAATTACCGCCGGCACCGGTGCCAGCCCGGAGCCCGTCTCGAGCCCGGGTAATGCTCACCAGCATCTGCTCAGCAGCCCAGCACACATAGGTTTCTCAACCAACATCAATCAGCTGTCACAGCCACAGCAATAGCAACACAGGATCCAAACCCACCACAACATCTGTGAACCACCTCAGCTGAACCCATATAATTTCAACCAATCCAGCTGAGCACCAATCACCCACCATGATTCATATTTTCACAACTGTCATATCCTTCGTCGCTGATGTCGCAGCATTCCTTACTTTAATGGTAAGTCCATGTATTTTTCACTCAGTAGATTTTCACTCAATTTACTTACCTACTCATCCATTTATTCCTGATAACTCGCTGACACTCAGGAGATCGGATCAGAAGTGCCGGCACCCCACCACACAGCACCACCTACTAATTGTCACGTCCCTCATCGCTTATGTCGCAGCTCTCCTTACCTAATGGTAAGTCTATGTTTTTTTTTACTCACTAAAAGTTTCACTCAATTCACTTACCTACTCATCCATTAATTCCTGATAACTCGCTGACACTCCTGAGATCGGATCAGAAGTGCCGGCACCCTGCCACACAGCACCACCTCCCTGAAATCCTCGGTTCAAGACTTAACAAACTCACCCAGATGTGAGTACAACTTTCATATTTCCCAACACCCAATCACCATTCCATGCCATGTTGTTGGCGCTTCTCCACCCATCCTTTTTGTTACCTTCTCATTCCAGGCCAGGTGGGCTCTGTCAGTGATTACGTGATTCCCCTGCAAGCAACTCTGTTACACATGCCTGTAAGTTACCACTCTGTAGTTGATATCCTATAGATCATTAACCTTAGAACTGTTCAATTCTGCCTACAGCGTTACGTGAGGTTACACAGGATGAGAACCACAGCTGTAGAAGATATATTTAAAATCTTTCCAATTTTACATTGAGGAACATTATTCTGAAATTGTTAGATAATTTTTAGAGGCAGCTTTTCACAGATTGGTTAACCCCTGCCCATCATACCTTCTGAAACGCTCTGAGTCTCTAAGATGCTCTTTTTATAGCCAATCATGTTACTGACCTGTAGCCAATGTACCTAATTAGTTCAAAATGTTCTCCCAGCTCTTCCTTGTCAGTACCACTTACTTTGTCAGCTTTTTGTTGCCCTGTCCCAACTTTTTTGAGACATGTTGCTGCTATCAATTTCAAAATTACCTTTTTTTTTCTTAAAATTGTACATTTTCTCAGTTTAAACATTTGATATGTGTTCTGTTTTCCATTGTGAATAAAATATGGGATTATGAGATTTGCAATCATTACATTCTGTTTTACACAGTGTCCTAAATTTTGGAATTGGGGTTGTAGCTTGAAACACTGGTGAGCATTGTCAACATGGAAATGAGTATGGACCTTACCCATCAGGAGCTGGCAGGGGCAAGCATAGTGGAGGGTTGAGAAATCGAGGGGCAGGATTCGGAGCAAGGTAGTTGGATCACATTCAGAAGATGGGGTAGGGGAAAAGTGTTAGAGAGGCTAGTCTGGAGCTGATACACCCTGATAAATATGCCCATTTGCACATGAGTGGCAATGCTAGAACAGAATACCTCCTCTAACTGCCAGGGAAATGACTGCTCCAGCAAAGAAGGGAACAGGTATCCAATCAAAGATAGACAGTTATTGGTGGTAGGGGACTCTGTTATTAGGAGGGCAGACAGGGTAATCTGTAACAAAGACTGTGATCACTGAACAACCTGCTTTTTACTGGGTGCTCAGCAGGAACATATTGGTATAAATAGCAAAGTTAGAGGAAGATGAAGCATCCTAAAATATGATTTCAAGAAATGACCTACAAAGCTAAAGACATTGACCTCCAATGTAGTATTTTTAGAATGCTGCCAGTGCCACAAGCCACAACAGAAAGATAGAGGGAGCTTAGGGATGTTGATAAGTGGCTGAAAAGCTGGGGTAAGAAGGAGGATTTTGGATTTCTGGTGAACTGGGCTGACTTCTCGGTCACCTACTGTCACTACTTCAAGGACAGACTGTACCTTAATGGGAAGATAAAATTAGCCACAACGACCACTCCACGGACCGCAAGGTCCCCCAGCCTGTAGCTTACTGTTTAACCTCTTGCATAGCGACCACTGCTCCACTGTCAGAACGGTGTACAGCGGTGCTCCTGCTCCCGATCAGCCGACGAGTGGCAGCCTGGCCAGCTGAGCTCTCATTGCACCTGACGGTGAGCGTCCCACTACACGCACAGTGTACTTCGCCTCAACTGGTCATCCGGCCACAAGATTCACCTTCCAACATCCATGGACTGAACAGAAGCCCCACAGCCCGGAGCTCACTCCCACACAGACCAGCCACAGATTCCGCCCTGCGAGCCGTGCTGACAATTAACGGCAAGATACCACCTCGTCCGTCCAAAAGTGAGTCTGCATCAATAGTTACACTATATCTTTTAACTGTTTAACTGTTAAACACCCAGTATTCCAGGGTTGTAGCGCTCCTTCTTTCGTTGTTTCACATGTACCTTAATGGGGATGGTGCAGCTCTGTTGGGGGAGAAAATAGCTAGTAGGTTGGAGGAGCTTTTAAACTAGAATCTGCTGGGGAGGGACCTGAGGAGAATTTAACATATAGTGAGTAAGAAACAATGGGGGAATAGGGAAGTGAGGCGGTTGTAACAGGGAGCACATAAAGAAGACAGGAGGAAATTTTTTTTAGCAAAAACATTGTAAATATTATATCACTACTGAATTGTAATATATAAGGTGGAACTTTTAATCTTATTTGAGAATCTTGAGTTTGTGAAACCTGCTCACAGGACTGGGCTGTGAATATCCATGAGTATACTCTAGACTTGTGCACGGCTATAAATATGGTTTTGTTTCTATTCAGATTTTTTTTGTTTTCTGAATTTCAGATCCGTTCGGAATTTGGATCGATCCAAAGTTCTCGTTTTTGGAATTCAGATCTATTCGGATAGAGTTGTTTTTAAATGCAAAAGTTATTTTAAGAAAACAAAATAGTGTGAGGTTCTCGCCCTCTCCAATTCTTACCACACCCTTAAGGTCTGATGGGATTTTTTTGGGTGGGGGGGGGGCTTGCCCAAAAAAATATGCACCTCCCCCAAAAATCCCTTACTTTGATCCTAACAGTAGCCTTGCAGAGCACCCTTCTGCACCATACCAGGCCACATGCCCTCAACATTGGGTGTGTGCTTCGCCAGGGGGGAACCCCTGGCAAAGCACCTTGTCCCCATGTTGATGGGGATAAGGCCCTCTTTCCCACAATTCTGGCCTGGTGGTTCTGAGGGTCTGCAGGCAGGGGGGCTTATGTGAATCTGCGTGCCACCTGTGGATGATGCCCTTGTGCATGTTGAGGGCACGTGGCCTGGTATGGTGCAGGAGGGTTCCTGCTCGGATCGGGATTTTGGGGGGACCCCATTCTTTTTTTCCCATACCAGATTCCTACCAGACCTAAAGGGGATTGAGGGAATTGGGGGGACCCATGCTGCTTTTGTTTTTTTTTTCAAGTTTAACAACATTAGTTCATTCTTAATGACATTCGTACAAAATTTGAATTGCATCTGGATTTTCGTTATCAAAAATTTGAATACGTTCAAATTAGTTATTTGTTTCATTCTGACATTCGGACGCATCTGAATGTCCAAAAATGCAGATTTTAGAATGTTAGTTCGGATGAGAACGAATGTACATGTCCAGTATTTTCTCTTAAGGAGGGACAGGGTTGAGTAGTATGCCTATTTGTCAAGAGTAATCTGAAGATAAGAGATAGGATATTAACATTGGGGGTTGTGATTGAGCAGAATCTCTATGGCTGGAGCAGCAGATGAGTGCCACAAAGAGAAAATCAAATAAGTTATATGTTATATTAAGTATGTTATAGGCGTCCCAACACTAAGAAAGAGGATGAGAAGAATATACTTTAGCTGGAAAACAGGGTAACGTGAAAATTATTGGGGACATTAACTATTCAGACATTGATTGGACAAATGGTACTGTACATTAAGCTAAAGCTTGTCAGTCCCTGAACACACTACATGGTAATTTTATGGTACAAATGGTAGAATCCCCAACTAGTGTAAATGCACTGTTAGATCTGGTAATTTCTAATAAAACGGAGCTCATTTTTGATAAATAATTTAGGGACAACTTAGGCAATAGTGACCATAAAGTTATTACATTATTACTTTAAATACAAAAGGAAGAAACACATGGGTACCACTAAACCTCCTAATTTTTTTTTTTAATTCATTATTTTTATTTTGAAATGTTTTGTACAAAAAAGAAAAACAAATAGGTCCAGGGGACCAGTAGCATTTACATAACAAACTCAAAATCAACAATGACATACAGAGAGACATCTTGTAAGTACCAGTTCAGACTATTGCGTTAAAGGTTCTGAAAAAACTCTGACGGCAGGCTTAGGGTAGAACAGACTACGAGTATGCTGATTCAGGTATTGTCGGTGTATCCCACACCTCGGGTAAAGTGTTATGACCTGTAATTATACCGATACTCACATAGAAGTTGGGAGACAAACGGAGTGGCAGGAGACAAGCCACAATAGGGTAGGATGAAGTAGTCAAGTAAAGCAGAAGCAGAGGTATCTACCCATTCCAAACTCAGCAGAGGACTCGCAACTTCAGACGGGATCTAGTCTCTCACCCACCATCATTGATCCGAATGCAGGTGATTCCCGGAACTCATGCCAGTAGATAGAACCATGTTTTCTTGAACCTGTGTGGTGGGCTGCTGCGGTCAGTTCCTCTAGAACTCGCAGCTCCTCAACTTTCCGGCACCACAGTTGGATTGGTGGAGGGTCTGTACGCTTCCAGAAGAAAGGGATGCAAGCTCTGGCCGCATTCACTAACTGAATCAATAAGGAATTGCAGTATTTGGTTTTGGAGAGTGAGGACAGGTGTAGGAGTGCCGTGGTCGGGGCATCCCTCAGGGACACGCCAGTTAGTTGTTTAATGATAATGGACACGGGTTCCCAGAACTCTTACACTCGGGTGCAGGACCAGAAGATGTGAAGCATCGCCCCAGGTTCCTGACCACATCTCCAACAGAGCGGTGATGATAGTGGAAACATCTTATGTAGAGTGGTTGGCACATACTACCATCTGGTGAGTATTTTGTAGCCCGTTTCTTGAATATAGCTGTTAATTAATGCTTTATGTGCGAAGTGGAGGATATAGTCTGTCTGCGCAGGAGAGAACGTGGTGTTCAGGTCTCTCTCCCATTTGGAAAGGAGCTCTGGGGTAGCTGGGTCAGAGTCATGTACCAGGATTGCATGGGCCCTGGATAACCCATGGTCTGCGCGCTCCCCCTTCAAGCATAAGGCCTCGAAAGCTGACATACCTGTGCGGGGGGCGGTGGAACTCAGAAATCGGGATAGGAAGGAGTGTAACTGCATAGCCTGCCATCGCAGCAATGGAGGGGAGATCATCTAGGCCAATTCTTGCAGATCCAGGGGACCTCCAGTCGCTCGAAAGTGGGCGACCCTGAACAGGTTAGCTCGCAAAAAGCCTGAGAAGGCACCATCTTCTATGTACGGAGGAAAGGCCGGGTTGCCCAGTGTCAAGGGTGATGGAGGGGGTCCAGTCGACAGAACCCCTTCCGCTGCTCTGAGCACCCCAACCGAGTACCCCACAAGCGGGTGGGTACTTATCTTCCTCGGAAGAGCTTGATCTATCCAAAGCAGGCCAGCCAAAGGGATGGAGGAAGAGGTCTGTTCCATTTGCACCCAGGGCTTGTCGGATGCATAGTTGCACCACTCCAAGGCTCTCACCATGTGAACAGCTACGTGGTAGCGATGAGGGTCCGGGAAACCAATGCCCCCCTCGACTTGGAAGAGCGTTCATCTTGAGTAAGCTGTTCCTTCTGAACCATGACAGCCTGCCCTTTGTCCACTTTTTTTTTTACTTCAATACTTTTTTTATTTTAATAGTACAATACATAAACACTTTTACATCCATAAATACATAATTAAAACAACAATACAAAAACAAAACCAATACATTAAACAAAAACACACACAAAAATTATCATCATACCATATTACCTAAGAACACATTGCTCCACAAAATACCAATAGCAGATAAAAGAGACATTATAGACAAACACCATTTCTATATTCAAACCACTTATCCCACATTTTGCTATATTCATCCATGGAGTGGTCTCGCTACGCCAATAATGTGTCAATTGGATATGTTAAAAAAAGTGCTGGGGTGGTAGGTTAAAACACGCCTGTAATTCTAAGAATGAGAGAGGTCTAGATGTTTCCGGGTCAAACAGTTGAACCAGCCTATGGAGACCCTTAGCTGCCCAGGTGTCAAAAACCTTACTATGCGGGCCCTGCGGGAAATGTGGGTTATGCCTGATGGGAACATGTTGTGACATACAGGGGTGCAGGCCTACCTTCAACCTATACTCCCTCCACGCCACCACCATATCCCTAATCAGAGAGTTAGTGCGTAAAGAGGGTGGTAGTTTATTTACACGGGTGTGGAGTAGGCCCACCAACGACCATGGGGACGCTAATTCGGCCTCCAGACTACTGTTGGAGTAGCATGATGTGTCCAGTATCCAATCATAGGCATGTCGCAGGAGGCATGCCAAATTGTATGCTTGGATATTTAGGAGCCCTAATCCGCCTTCCAATTTGTGGACTTGTAGTTGATGATAAGAGATGCGTGGGCGCTTAGATTTCCACAAGAATCTGGTGAACGCCCGTTCTAGTATTCTAACATCCTTATGCTTGAGCAACAACGGTATCGTTTGTAGGGGGTAGAGCAGTTTTGGGAAGCTCATCATTTTGAGTACATGTCCCCTACCGAAAAGCAAGAGGGGCAGAGTAGTCCACACCTCCAGCTCCTTTACCAACTTGTCAATAAGGGGTTTGTAGTTTAGGGTGTAGAGTGAGGAAGGTAGCCTTCCCAGCTTTATCCCCAAGTAAGTGATATGATGCGCCGCGATCTTTAACCCGTATTTGGTTACTGTTGACAGCTCAGGGGAGGGTTTGGGGGAAAGGGGCAGGAGTTCACTCTTTGTGATGTTAATCTTGTACCCCGAATGGAAACCAAATCGTTCTAGGATCGATAGTACTAGGGGTATATCGTTACCCATGTTCGAGGTGAAGATTAGCAAGTCATCTGCAAAAAGAGCAGCTCGGATTTCCTCCTTGCCCACTTTGATACCATGTAGACCGACTTTACCTAGTAACCATCGCGATAATGGTTCTATGGCTAAATTGAATAGCAGGGGTGAAAGGGGGCAGCCCTGCCTGGTTCCCTGCAGCAAAGTGATAGGGGGGACAAAAAACCTGGGGTGTGAATGCGAGCTATAGGGGATTCGTACATGGCATGTATCAATTGACTAAAAGAACCAGCAAACCCCATTTTGGATAATATTAGGAATAGCCAGTCATGTTTAACATAATCAAAGGCTTTTTCCGCGTCTAAAGTTAGTATGGCTTGGCCTTCCTCGGGTACCTTCTGACATTGTTCCAATACCGTCAGTACTTTCCTGATGTTTGTTACCGCTGCCCTGCCCCTAGTAAATCCCACTTGAATAGGATGAATGAGAGATGGCATGATAGAGGCTAATCTGTTCGCTAGAATTTTGGAGAGTATTTTAGAATCAACATTTAATAGTGAAATTGGGTGGTAGGAGTCAGGCAGTTGGGGAACTTTGTGTGGTTTCAATAGCACTTTTATGTAGGCTTCTTTGCCAGTGTGCAGGTATGACCCTGTTGACCACATGTAAGTGAACACCTTGTGGAGAGTAGAGGACAGCGGAGTTTTGAGGAATTTATATAGTTCCGCCGTGTAACCATCAGGTCCTGGGGCTTTCCCATTACTTAAAGAAGATATAGTATGTTGCAGTTCCTGTTCTGTTATATCTGCATTCAGAGATTCTAGTTGGGATTTAGTTAAGGTGGGGAGGGGTATGGTATCAAAGGGGAAGGTAGTGTGATCTGTCGGTGTTGAGTGGGTAGTATACAGTTTATGATAATACACCTGCAGTAAGGCATTGATTTGTTTTGGGTCAGTGACTCCCTGCCCCTGAGGGGTTTTCAAACATTGGGGGGGCTGCGGTGAAATATGCGGTTTTCAAACATTGGGGGGCTGCAGTAGACCCCTGACATTTCCCTTTTGAAATAGAAAACAAAATTGAGGACACAGAGTCCTCAATTTCTTTTTCCGCAGCCCCAGCACTCAATGAATGGGAAGCACTCAGTACAGAGGCTTCCCATTCATTCAGAAACTAATGATAGTAAAAATATCTTACTATCATTAGTTTATGAATGGGGAGGAGCCTCTGTAGTGAGTGCTACTCCCCATTCATAAATTCTTGAATGAACAGGATGTGATGTAAATCACAGCCTGTTCATTCATAACTGGGGACACATAGTACTATGTGTCCCCAGTTATTTACAAACACCAGAGTGATCAGATGATCACTCCGGGGTTTGCTCTGCACAGAGAGATCGTTAAATATCAATGATATCCATGATATCAATTATATTTAACGATCCCCCGCTCGGTTACGCTACAGAGCCGCTGTCATCCGGAAACTCACAGGATGACAGCGGCTCCGATCAGAACACCGCTCGGCCATCCTGGATTGCGGCCAGCTGCCGCT
>NW_017308397.1:151275-162753 GCF_000935625.1 Nanorana parkeri | reverse complement strand
AGTACTATGTGTCCCCAGTTATTTACAAACACCGGAGTGATCAGACGATCACTCCGGTGTTTGCTGTAAACAGAGGGATCGTTAAATATCAATGATATTTAACGATCCCTTGCTCGGCCACGCTACAGAGCCGCTGTCATCCAAAAACTGTCAGGATGACAGCGGCTCCGATCACTATGCCGCTCGGCCATCCTGAATTGCGGCCAGCCACCGCTTGCTCCCAGGACCCCCCCGACCCCCCCGCCGGTGATTTTATTACGAATCCCCGCTGCCACAGACCCTACAAGCAGCGGGGATCCATGGAGTCGGCGCGGGGGGCGCCCGGTATTTTTTGTTAATAGCGGTCATCAGCGGCTTGTGAGCCGCTGATGACCGCTATTAATTTGAAGGGGACAGTCCGGGGAACAGTTCTAGCTTCAGCGACCATGAGCTTATAGCAGAACGGTAAATGCCAGGTCCGTATGTCATACGTCCTTGGCCAGCCGGCAACACTTTTGTTCCTCCGTACGACATACGTCCTTGGCAGGGAAAGGGTTAAAAGATTGTGTCCTCCTTCCTTTTTAATGAGTATATTGTGCTTCCCTCCTTTTGTCTATCTTTTTCTCACCTTTTAATGCGCATTTCAGTGTGTTTTACAGGCATTTTATGTTCATATGTAACAGCATTTTAAGGCCTGTTTTCAGCTAATTTTCATTTGTCCAGTGAAAAGCAGTCTCAGCTGCAAAAATGCGCTTAAAAAAGCACAAAAACACACTGATAAGCAACAAAAAAGAAGCTCAAGGACTATTTTAAACAACATGCATATTTTTACGCGCAATTCAGCACGTTTGCGTGAATGGCCCCCATAGGAATACATGGAATTTTGATTTGCTAAATATAGTGAAGATAATTTATCAAAACTGGAGCAGACAGAATCTTGAGCAGCTCTGCATAGCAACCAATTGGCGTTTCTCTTTTTATTTTCAAATCTTAACTGGCCAAACTCAGGAGAGAAGTTGATTAGTTGCCATGCACAGCTGCGCCAGATTTTGACTGCTCCAGTTTTGATAAATTCCCCTCTGTATGTTTTTTTTATTTTGCCTTGACCTGCGTTTTCAGCAAATAAGTCGATTTACAATATTATTCAGAAAATAACTTTGTTTTTGTTTTTTTATATGTTTTGAATAGTTGTGTTTTTTATTTTATTTTTCTAGGCTTAAATTCTATTCTTTTTGCTATCAATATTAACAATAAGGACCTAAATGGATCAGCAAAAACATTTCCTACAGTGTCTCATCTTCTGAAAGAGTCCACACAGAATGTCACCTCTTTACTTAAGGAATCTACACAAGGTGTCAGCAGTCTCCTTCGAGATATCACTTCATCCTCGGCTGTTTCTATCCTACACAAACCAGAACAGGAATCTGACCTCCCTCCTGTACTTTCTAGAAGTCTTACTACAGGTATGTCATGTTTTAAACATGAAGAGACAGGGCTAGATTTTTTAATCAACAATAGCAGGTCAGCATTAAGGACAAACATTATCAACTATTTAGATATTCATTATACTGTATGTTGCATGCAAGGTTTGTTTTTATCTCTTCAATTAAATACTGCAATGGTAGAAAATGTATATGTACAGGAGTGATATAATTTTGCCTAGGCGAATGCACCTGTTACATGCATGAAGCCCGTAAACACTGTATAGAAAGTTGTTTGAATATGTGGTTTATAGGAGACCTAAAGGGTACATTGATATTAAACAGCAGCCCACCCCTATGGATCCAGAGAAGATAGTGTTCTTTGTGAACAAAAAAAACATGTTTAGATACCGTGCCCATTTTCCTGTCTTCATGCAACCCCTTGCTCCTCCATTGCCCTAAACTGGCCCAGAGACATTATAAGATGTTCTGTCTATATGGTCATCTTTATTACATGCACATGTTAAAATGTAGTATTTTTACTAAAGGTACTTTTTGAAGAGATCTACTTAGGTAATCATAGATGATATGAATAAGATGTCAGAATAAGGGCTCCTTGTGAGAAGGATCTGCTGTTTACCCAATATATTTTTGAACCTTAGTTCAAAACCTCACACAAATAATATAACAGGTCTCCGTTAAGAAATATTAAAATGTATATAAAGCCACAACTTTTTTTCAGTTTAGGATAGTGGTCACACATGAGAAAAAAATATTAAAACGTTTGGATATTAACCTGTAAGTAAGAGGCATTGCATGGGGACTTCACTAGTGGCAATCACAGTGATAGTTTGTAGGCTTGGTTTGCTGGAAGTGGCCATTTATGACTAATATAGTAAAAGAGAGTCTGTTTGGGAAAAAATCTTGTTACTACACCTTTAGCCCATCAATTGCTGTTGCTTTACATGACACTGATGGCATGTCAAGATATTCCCAGAGGAACAGTATACAGACCCCATTATACTCAGAGGTACAGCATTTATGATCATTTTATTTAAGCTCAGAGGTGGCTTGGTTCCCTTACTGGTGACATTGATAGGAATCTGTAGTGTTGGACAGTAATGGTGTGTATGTTAAAATGTATGTTAAGCCTAAACCTTTTTCTTTAGATTTGGATAGAACATGGAAAGATTAATCCCCTGCCAGTTTATTTTTTGCTTTCTGTGCACTATTGGGGAGATTCCCTTACATCTTTCCTGGCGACACAACAGGAAGAGGAAATCTCTCCAAAGCAATGGTAAATGCCTTCTCAGCAATTTGTCACCAGAAAAGTTGTTCCAATTGGAAGATTTTCCCTTACCATCTGTTCTTGTCACAATATTTTGGATTTCACATAACCTATTGTGAAAATATAGAAGGTAGATCTCCCCAACAGAGACACAGACAAACTAACTTAATAGAGACCTGCTTTAGTAATTTTGGCTACTGAGGTCCAAAAATGTTTTTGGGTATACAGTAGATTTTTCTCAAAAGCATTTAAATCATTTAAAGTTAAAACAAATACCGGTAACTAAAATATGCATTTTGAAAGTTTTTCACTTCAGTTTTTTTTATTTTCTGTTTGTGTTAGTTTTATTTAATTGTATGTTTGTTGAATTAATGTAAATGTACCTACAGAACCGTGATTCTAGTTAGTACTAATTTTCCCTGTTGTGTCAAACAAATAAGTTGAAACCAAAACAATAAATTGTATCTTGCTTCATGATCACTTTTTTATATCAGTTTTACTTCCTGTAGATGGTAAAACTAAAAATGATCGAAAGAAGAAGAAAAAAGTGTCAACTATTATCTCATTTGATGATGATGTGGAAGTGGAAGACCCAGATCTGGTAGAGATTTCAAAGACTCTAATGAGTAGCATGGAGAGTTCTGAGGAACAGACTAATAGGTCTTCAGAAGCATTACCTAACTCTGATGCACAGTTTCAGTTGAACTTGTGTGACAAAGAAAACTCTGACTCTCCCTGTGTTAATGGGGATGTTGTCTATCGAAAGCTGGACATGAAAAGCATAGATAGTGAAGAGCTGGATGACTATGACACATATGAGCCACAAACTGTCAGTATGTTGGATGACAGAGCCAAGAGTGCTTCCAGTGAACAGTAAGTTTATCATAGCACAACTATATCCTTCTGTCTGGAGTCTAATGTGTGTAGCTTTTTGTTACATATCATAGAACATGATGTATTTGTTATTTATTACTTTTTGTTTTACTTAATTTTTATTAAAGTATTACCTGAGAAGTGCCATTGTAAATTGCACCCTACCTCAATTTTTTGCTAGTGTCCTTAGGTGATTTATGCTTTCTTTCTGCTCTGAGAGAAGTATATGTTTTTCTGCTATTTCTCCTGAAGATTGTACTAGTATGTTTTCACTAATGCTGCTCAGAGGCACTGCGGAACCTAACAGCAGCTATCTGGATCGTTTTTTTCCTCAACAGAGCCTTGGCGGACTTTACAATGGAAAGAAGATCTGGCTGGCCTGTAATGTTCTTAGAACACTGGATCCTGCATGGGCCACTCTCATTGGCACTGTATGCAGTGTGTGTAGTTGCCCCAGGGTATTAAATACTCGGTCCAGGGGGAATTTACCACTGTTATGACAGAATTTTTTGGGGAAAATATCTGTGCTCTGAGAGTCCTCAGACCACAGAGGGTGTAAGCCCCCTCTCCTTCCCCTTCAGAGTCTTCCTGTGACCTTCTTCTGTCTGTCTGTGACCTCCCTGAGGAAGATGAGTATAAACAAGATGGGCCTTCCAGTTCTATGGATTCATTACTTCAAAACTCAAGGACACTCACTCGGCCCTTGTGGATGCTGCGTATGAATATTTGCAGTTCGAGCCATTTGTGTCAAGCAT
Organism: Nanorana parkeri; assembly: GCF_000935625.1. NCBI lineage: Eukaryota > Metazoa > Chordata > Amphibia > Anura > Dicroglossidae > Nanorana > Nanorana parkeri. The sequence goes on along the minus strand of NW_017308397.1, from coordinate 158,437 downwards.
GCCAAAGGTAGCTAGTCTGGGTTCCCTGGAAATGCAGAAATCTGGAATAATATTTCCTGTACATGTGCCTTTACAGCTGGTTATGTACCGTGACTGGGATCACCCTAAAAAACTTGTTTACTCCTCCTAAACAGTTTGCTCAGCAAAACTGTATTGAAGAGGATTTCTTAAGAAATGGGTTGTCCCTGATGTAGATCCAGCTACAGTATCTCTTGCTTAAACAAGGCATTAAGGGTTCCTGTAGAGAATGCTCAAGTTTTTAAGGAATGTGGAAAAGAGGTTTTAAAGCCCTCTTTAAGGCCTAATTTGCCCTTGCAGGCCCTGCTATGCATCTGCTGTCAGATCTGTATGGTCAAAGGCTTTGGCTTGGAAACCTGGGTCTATTTTGACAGACTGCCCTAAAACATTTAGAGACCTTTCCTGTGGCCTTGTGCTACTGTGTAGATGGCTTGGTGGATACCCTCCAACAAATCTCCAGGATGGATTCCCTGTCTGTTCATATCAGATTATTTGGCTAAAATGCTGGTCTGCAGAGTTTCCTTGCAAGAAGTGCCTTGCAAGTATGCTTTTTAGTGGGGAACTCCTGTTTGGTGCACCACTGGATTCTGATATCAAGATAGTCTCAGAGGGCATGAGTACCTTTTTACCTCTGAAGAAGGATTTCAAGCCCCTGGCAGCCAAATTCTATGCCCCTTCTTTTAAGAATTGTTTCTTTTCTCTCAGGATCAACTCCAAGCCAGATTCTTAGTTATGTCATGTCCTGGCCCTCCAAGTCTGCTAAATCTGGGAACAAGCCTTCATTATGAACGGGTGCCCCCACTTTCCAGGACATTCCTGATACCTGAGTCCAGAGTATTGTAACCAAGGGTTTCAAACTGGAGTTTTATGCCTTGCCTTTTCTGTCTTACTTTCTGCTGTCAAACTTACCAAACCCCCCCACCCAAAGATAGTTGGATCTCCCCATGCCCTAGATCAGCTCCTTTCCTAACATTTATCAGACTATACTAACCCCGCAGAGCTTTGGATGAGTCATGAAGCTCCAGAAGTCTTTCCTGAAACTGTCCTATCTCTTGAGGTACCAGGATCTGTCTTGGATAAGGCCATGTCCAAAGTCTTTCTTCTGTAGGGAAATATCCTATCTCTCTACTTTCATGCTCAGATGTTGCGGTCCAAAAGTCACTTTGCATGTAGGTGTTGGGCTTGACAGTAGCCTCTTTTGAGGCAGTTCCCTATGCTTAAATTAATTCCAGGCCATTGCAGCCCAGCATCCTGGCTGCATGGGGCAAACAGACTCAGACTGTGGATCTCCCTATGCGCTTGCCCAGCAAGACAAAGATTGCCCTATCATGATGGTTCCCCAAGCCAACAGTGTAATCTAGGAAATTGGATGATACTAACCCTGCAGAGCTTTGGTTGGGTCATGAAGCTCCAGAAGTCTTCCCTGAAACTGTCCCATTGCTTGATTTACCTGGATCTGTATTGGACAAGGCCGTCTCCAGGGCATTCCCTGCCCTAGAAAAGATCTCTCTCTCTCTACTCTCATGCTCAGACCTTGCAATCCAGAAGTCACTTTTTATAAAGATGGTGGGCTTAAAGGTAGCCTCCTTTGAGGTCGTTCCCTATGCTTAAATTCATTCAAAGCATCCTGGCTGCATAGGACAAACAGTATCAGACCGCGGATCTCCCTATTTGCTTGCCCAGCAAGACAAAGATTGCCCTATTATGATGGATCTCCAAGCTGGCACTGGAATCTAGGGAATCATTCCTCCCATTAGCCTGAAAAGTGCTTACGACACATGCCAGTCTTTCAGGCTGGGGAGGAGTCCCGAGGAACCTTTTGGTTCAAGGAACCTGGTGGATCTAGAAATCTTGTTTACCAATCAACATCCTTGAGCTCAGGGCCATTCAACTGTCTATTCAATGCTAGGCCCAACAGTTACAGAGCCACCCAACCAGTATTCAGTCTTAAAACGCAAAAACTGTGGATTAGATTGGCTATCAGTTAGGCTCCAGAAGTTATACAGCTCAAAGGGAAGCATATCTGAACCTGGCTTGGGTGGAACTGCACCTCCCAGCCCTATCTGCTGTGCATATCCCAGGGCATGGGAAATTGCAGATGCCAGTTTTCCATATCTATAAGGCTGTTACTTTGTCCCCCATATATTTCTCCAATCATTTTCCAGGACAGCAATCTGAGAGATGATTGGCTCCTTCTTCTACAGCAAACATAATCAAAAGAATAGGAAAAAACCCTCCTACCCCTTGTCGTTCATTTTAGATTGTGTCCTACCATCCAGGAGCAACACAATGTTTGTTGTTCTTTTTTTCTGACCAGATAGCTGTTGGGTCGGCAGTCCTCCTCTGGACGCAGATCTGCTAGACATTTGCTGCTTTCTTCTTGTTTTCAGAGGGCCCCCTTACTTCTTTCCATGATCTTGAACCCCCTTTTTGCCTGGTGAAAGGTCAACTACTGCAGCCCCTGGCTTGTATAGTCCTGTCCTCCTTGGCCCCCAGGGGGATTAGTGAGGTGCCTGTGTGGTGGTCAGGGATGAAAATTGGCACCTGGGGCCAGGTGGAGTGGCCTGTGGAGGTGGCGTTGCTCAATCCTTGTTCTGGTGTGGCGCAACATCATCTCTGGCGCCCCAGAATTACTTGTTTCCAGCCATATAGGCACAGTTCTTGTTTGTTTGGTCAAGAGCCACGCAGATCTGTTATCGGGAGATGGGTCTAATTTAAAAGCAGAATACGCCTGCCTAGCTAGTTGACAGTTGGACGTGTATTGGCGCATGGTCAACTTTTTGCGTGAGGATGAGTATGGTCAAGGATACGTGGGATTTGGGTGTCAGGATCAGAAAGGAAGAGAAGTATGTCGTCAGCAAAGAGCATCGATTGGACATGGTGTGGTCCTATTTTAATGCCTGTGAATAGATCGGTAGATGACAAGGAGCGTGCTAAGGGTTCTATGGCCAAATTGAAAAGAAGAGGGGATAGGGAGCATCCTTACTTGATCTAATAAGTGATTCATGCTGTTGGATCCAGTGGTCGCATGTTTGTTTGGCCAAGGGAGATGGGTCTAATTTAAAAGCAGAATACGCCCGCCTAGCTAGTTGACAGTTGGACGTGTATTGGCGCATGGTCAACTTTTTGCGTGAGGATGAGTATGCCAGGATCCTACCGCGCAAAACAGCTGTAGCCGCCTCCCAATATAGGATTGGATTATCCATGTGGTTAGAGTTACAAGAAACATATTCCAGCCACCAGAGTCTCAGGTTGTCTTGGAAGGTGTCATCATGAAGCAAGTATGAGGGGAACCGCCAAGTCGAGGGCGTGGTAGGGATGTCCAGATTAGTTAGGGCCATAGAGACAGGGGAGTGGTCAGATATGACCATATCTTCAATGGTTATGGATGAGACTCTCATGAGTAGTTTCAGTGAGAGAAGGAAAAGGTCTATGCGGGACAAGACATTGTGAGCATGAGAGAAATGAGTGAAGTCACGATCTAACGGGTGCAGGTGACGCCATGCATCTTCTAGACTACTATTGTGGATAAAGTCGGCTAGCCGAACATCCCTAGGGTTGGGTGCTGAGCTTGCGGCATGTGAGGCGACAGTGCGATCTTCAAAAGTTGAGAGGACTGCATTGAAATCACCCTCCATCACTGTGTAATGGGCGGTAGTGGGTTGTTGTAGTAGAGTCTGTAGAGATAGCAGGAATCGGTGGTTGTCTGTATTAGGCCCATATATATTCCATAGGTCCACAATGCTGGTACCAAGTTGGAGTGTGGTACAGGACCAACGACCTTCAGTCGGATCCACTTTGTGATGTAGGATGGTGCAGGGAAGAGATCTGTTGATCAGTAACAAGGTACCTGCTGAGTGCTCCAAGGACTGTCCCGACCTAGTACCTCACTTGAAGATAGGTGCGTCTCTTGTAGGAGCACTATATCAGTTTTAAGTTTCTTAAGATGTCTCAGCACTCTGTTGCGCTTGTTGGGAGACCTAAGCCCCTTGACATTCCAGGACACCAGCTTTAAGGGGGGTCCCATATGAAATTATGACTTGTAATAATTGACAGTGAAGTCATATCTTGTAAAGAGGAGATGGTGCGTACCGCAGTCCCAGAGCTACGGCACCACCTGTGATGCTTTGTCCTTTCCAGGAATAGTGGGTGTAGTATCAGAGAGGATCCGTTCCGTCCCAGTAGTGCAGGAGAGCCCCGTGAACATTCTCCTAGAACATAAAAAACATAAAGTTATCTTGAGAGTGTGACTCCCTTTTTTCCCTGAGGTGAGTGTAGCTAACAAGCAAGGGAACCATCCCAAAGAGCGCTGATTCATCTTGTCAGCGCGGCCGAGATGCATTTTACACAGAGTTGAGATGGAATTTGCTCCGTCGATATTTCAACTTTAAAGTCACAATTGTGGAACACTGAACGATATTGGTTATGTACCAGAGGGCCGAGGTCACCCAGCAGAGCGAGTGATGCCAAACAATGAAGAACGCCGGTTGAAAGGCCCAAGGCCCAAAGCAGCATGTTACCCCAACCTGGTGTTGGGGAATCAGGCTTTTTTCTTACAAAGTGGGCTCTTGGTGGGGGATGAATCCGAGCGTGAGGTGGGGTCAGCCAGGGATCTAGCATACTGCATGGCTTTCTCTGCAGATGTGAAAGAGCGAGCCTCGCCATGAGGAGTCACGATGCGCAGAATGGCTAGGTACGCCAGGGAAAATTTAAGACGCCTGTCTACCAGCATACGGCAGGTATCCACAAAGGCCTTCCTCTGTTTGGTGACCTGGGCCGAGTAGTCTGCAAAGACGAGTAGCTTGAAACCGCCCGCCATTAGGTTTCGCTGGGCTCGGTAGTGTTGTAAGATCTAATTTCGTGTTGTTGCATTTCGGGTTCGTGTTGTTGCATTGATTCTGCAATAATGGCAGCCAGATCTGTTTTTAAATGTGCGGCTACCGCCGCAGCTAAGTGCTGATAATTCAGATTAGTGTCCGGGATAACCGAAGGTGACTCACCCATAGGCTCTGCTGGGGGAGGTTGAGAGAGCTCTTCCCGATCCGCCATCTTGGATGGATCATGTGGCTGCACAGATTCGGGCAATAACGTGCGTCTGGAAGTCGTAGTGCGGGAGAGGAACTTGTCCATCACCCGGTCCAGATCTCCTATGATCGGTGGGGCCGAATTGCTTTAAGGAAGAGCGGCTGTGTTCAGAGTTCTGATGTGGTCGGTACGGAGCAGGTACGCCCACCACTATACCATCGGGCGCCAGAACCGGAAGTCTAGACAGTGTATTAAACATAAAGTTCCAGTCTACTCCGTTGAAAGCCTTTTCTGCATCAATTGACAAGAGCAGAACTGGCTGCTTCTGTCGCCTCATCACTTGAATTAACGAAATAGTCTTAATGGCATTGTCTCTGGCCTCCCTTCCCGGGATAAACCCCACCTGATCTAGATGTATCCAAGATGGGATAAAGGGACGTAGTCCGTGCGCCAAGATATTCACATAAATCTTTGTATCTACATTCATAAGTGATATTGGGCGATAGCTTGCACACAGGCTAGGATCATTTCCTGTTTTTTCTATTATTGTTATATGTGCTAATAGCGCATCTGGACACATTGGAGAATTTTCCACTATTGCGTTTACATATGTTCAAAAATGTTTGGTCCTGGAACCTTTTGTAATACAATAAAGTGAATCCATCAGGTCCAGGACTTTTACCTGCCGGGGATGACAAAACTGTTAGTTTAAATTCCTCTGGAGTAATATCCTTCTCCATTGCATTTAACATCTCCACCGACATCATTGGAAGCCTTTCCCGTTTCAAATATGCAGTAATTTTATCTATTTTATCTAATCCAGCTTTTAATATGCCCTTTTCAGGGGGTTCCTTCACATGATAAAGTTTTTGATAAAAATCATGAAATGTCTGCAATATCAGTTGTAGAATGCACCATAGTGCCTGCTTCGGATTTATATGTCACAGATTGCTTATTCTTTAGCGCTTTGGCAAAAAATTGACTTGGTTTATTCCCCATCTTGTAATGTTGTCTAGCAGTTATATTAAATGCATGTTTAGTATCCGCCTCTAGTACTGTTTTTAGTTGCTCCCTCTTCAAGATTAATTCCCTAAAACTCCCCAGATCAACTGTAGTTTTATGGGTTGTTTCCAACTGTTGAATCTCATCTAATAGTGATTGTATTTTCCGAGTCCTTTCTCTCTCTCTTCTCTCTTACAACTAGCTTGCCTCTAAGAACTGCTTTATGAGCCTCCCATATAATTGCAGGGGACACTCCTTCCATTATATTATCCTGAAAGTAGTGTTTTAAGACACCCTCCAGTTCCTGGACAATTGACGGGTCATGTAGCAAGGAGTCATTCAGCTTCCAATTATATTGCTTCCCCCCGATGCAGAATTGATCAGGGACATCACCATTGAAGCATGATGCGAGATCGTCATAGGAAGAATACTTGAGGACCTTACCGACTCTATTGTCACATGATCAATTAGTATCCAGTCCAGTCTGGAATAAGAATTATGTAATTGAGAGTAATAAGTATGATCTCGTTCTGTTGGATGCAATATTCGCCATATATCTACGTTTACATATTACCCTTCTCAAATGAGCCTGATGGGAGTTAGGATTGCGCTCCCTGCCTGCGGAAGCATCTAGTATTGGATCCAAGCATAGATTAAAATCTCCCACCATAACCAATATACCCCTCCGAAATTCCCCCAGCCTCTTAATCACCCTCAACAAGAAAGGGGCCTGTAACCGATTTGGACCATATACGTTCACCAACGTGTATTCCGTTACATTAATAGTAACGTGTAGAAACAAATATCTTCCCTCTGTGTCTGTCAATCGAGAGTGTACTTGTACTGATATGTTTCTTCTAAAGCCTATAGCTACACCCTTAGAACATTTATTATTATAGAGACTATAATACCATTGAACATAATCTCTGGAGCGTATGTAGGACGTTGTTGTATAAAAAATGTGTGTTTCTTGTAAGAAAATGACATCCGCCCCATATCTTTTCATTTCAGATGAAATCTGGTGTCTCTTAAGTGTTGAATTTAACCCCCTAACATTATACGTAATTACATTGATGAGTCCCTTGAGCATATCTTCTTGGTCCCATCTAGAGCCTAA